>NW_026020714.1:1473113-1523699 GCF_900185275.1 Solanum verrucosum
CAAAAAAGCGACGGACAAACCACGTGTCCGTCGCTTTTCTGCATATTTTTGACAGTAGCAGCTCGCAGCTTCTGCTGCCACCCTGCAAATGCAATTCAATTCAATTCTACAACTGTTCAGCCCAATCAAACACACACAATTATAAACAATCTAAACAAAACATAAAACAACAAACTTAAAATAACATTCAAAAGTATCTAAATCATAAATTAAAGACTTATAAAGTCTTTTAAAATTCGTTTTTAAAATTTCAAAAAGTTCATAAATGTCCAGAGATCTAAACTAGGGAGTGAGATCTACATAATCATCCTCATCACTCTCGTCGTCGGTGTCATCGGGAGCCGAAGTAGTAGGTCGACGAGCGGGTTCCATCACTTGTTCTTTGATTTGCTGAACGGTCTCACTCATGCTTTGTTGTTCAGCTACTCTTTTCCGCTCCGACTCTGCTAGTGCCGCTGTAAGTTTAGTTATTGATCGATAGCAGTAATCTGAACACCGTCAAGTGCCTCAACTTGACGTGACGATCCAATACCTTCTAAGCCTGACTGAAGGCGTCTAACATCGTTGCGAGGCCTAACCATAGCATCTACCCTTGTGTGTCCCCCTACCACTTTTTCTTTCCAAATCTGAGTGGACAGTTTGGTCATTGAACCGAACTATCTAGATTCTCAGCGACTGTCTATGAAAGTCATTTTGCATATTAATATAAATATTGACATCAATATATATACATATCATAAATAATTATTCACTATGATATATATTATCATATTAAATAACTTACAAAAGTTTGTTCGGCCTTTCCTCCACCCACACATCCGGATCCGACTCATTTTTTCTTCCTGACATGAGTCTTTTTGAAAACCTCTGGTTCAATGGGAGTGCGTCCCAATTCTTTTTCCTATAAATAAAAACTGAAATTTATAACGATATATAGTATCAACTAATTATTTATAAAAGTTGAATTAGAACTTACCATCTTCGTGCAATTGTTCCAATCCCATTTTGCACCTCGGTGTGCAATGAGCCACCTTTAAGACTTGCTCTAGCCATTTTGGCTTTCTGATTTGCTTAACTTGTCTGTGTTCCAATTGTACCATCGACTACATCCAAATGAATAGCTAGACATTAAAATGAAAATGTACCTCGACTAGTAACATAGTCTGAAAAAATTGAATAACGTTAATTAAATCGATAGTAAAAAAAAGTAAAGTATACTAAACTTAACTAAAAAATATATACCTTAAAGTTATTAAACATCGCCTGGCGTATACTGTTTGGAATCTCGCTCCAAGAGTGATAAGCTTGTGTATAGAGTTTTAACACACTCTTTTAAAGCCCGGGCAATCCTTTGCAGGATGCCACCTGCAAAACACATAATAAATATGTTAGTTCATGAATAATATATTAAAGTATAAGAAATAAATAAAATAAAGTAACAAATAGATAACAAAACAAACTTACGATGATCCATCCGGCTCAATCATGACTCTACCAAGTCTGTCCTTCTGGCCAGGAGCTAGAGCAGACATCGTATCATGTGGTGTAGCACTAGGTGCAGCTGTAGACGAGGGTGATACATCAGGATGCACAAAACGCTGAGTCAATGGAGGCGTACCGGCCATAGCATCTGACTGCTCGCTACTAGAATCTCCAAGCCTCATGGCAGATAACTGAGGAGATGTACCTGTGGGAGATGGAGTACCTGCCGATAAGGGTCGTGCTCGACGAATAGCCTGTAAAGGTAGGTCCTCGTAGCGTCGTGAAGGCAATGCCTGTGAAGTAGATGAAGCACCGACTGGTCGACGATAATTAGGATAATATTGCCGAGGATCCGCCGTACCAAACGGAACAGCAAATAAATGAGTATCATGGCTGATGCGCTCTGGCGCAGAAGAAATAGATCCTGCAATATCCTCAGGATCTATCGGTCTCCTAGACTTCTTCTTCTTAGCCTATTTAGTCTGGCTAACTCCAAGATGCTCGCAATGTCTATCACCGTCACCGCCTGATGACATCTGTATGCAAATTTACATGTATATAAAAATCATAAATTAAATAAAATTAGTAAAATACACTTACATATGTACTAGCTAGCTTTCATTCTACACTATTCCTCCTCGCTTGTTCAATTCCATCATTCTCCCATTCTTCTTCCTCAGTTGTTTCATTTTCATTATCGTCCCATTCTTCGTCATCAAATGATTCATTTTCCTCATTCTTAGATATTTCTTCCTCAACATTCAATATCTCATCATTAAATACTTCTTCTAATATGTGTTGATGATGTCGTAGTGTGGTTTCCAATTCAACATCAACTTGTTGTTGAACAATTGCACATCATTTTGATACGCCACATCTAAGACATTGTCAATTTCAATTCTTCCCACAGGCTTACTTTTTATAACAACCATCAATCAGCTTTGTCTATACGCAATGGATATGAAGCGTAATACACTTGTTTAGCATGTTGTGCAATAATAAAAGGATCATAACTTCTGTATTTCCTGGTGTGCTTAACTTTAATTATATTATGTTGATGGTCCACCTTTGTGCCTCTATGTGATGGGTCAACCACTCACACCGAAACAATACAATCTTCTTATTAGGCCAACCTGAATACCTCACTTCAATAATCTCTTGAATGACACCATAATATTCAATAGTTTGACCAGTACCATCACATCACCTTGTATATGGACACCGCTATTATTTGTTTTCTTGTTCCTAGATACTTCTTCAGTTTGAAACTTAAAACTATTGACACAATACTTATTCATTTGCCAATACTTGAGATTCAGGTCCAAGGGCTACTTCTTTCACTAATTGCAAATGTTGGATACTTGAGTATTCATCGTAAACCTACGCGATTGTTATTTCAAGTAATATAATTTAGTATAACATGAATATATTATTAAATACTTAGTGATTGCACACTTACATAGTTCCTCAGCCATTTGTAAATTTCTGTATAGATGGCTTCATTACCCCATGTGTTTACGAACAAGCTGATCATTTTACATTGAAGTATTTCGTTAGTTAATGATCACTTATTAGTATGTAATTTAATAACATATTTTTAACACTTACTTGACATATGATTGAATCTCTGGACAATTAAGCAAATATGTGTTACAGCTGATTGCATTTTCATATCAGTGAAGCCCTCGCTTTCTACGCTTTTTAGATCCTCGACCATTTTGATTAAAATTGATATCGGTGGAAATAAAGGATCAATATCGCCTTCATCATTGCGATTGGGCCTGTTTCTCCTACATGACACATCATGACCAAAGTAATAAGAATAAAAAATCACATGTTTCTCTCCCAATATGACCTTGAACAAATGATCCTTCGATCCTTCCCCTTTGCTTAATCGTTTGCTTCGAACTACCAATTTTTCTGCATGCATATATGTATATATATGTTAATATACAAAAGACTTGGTGAATATATATAACTTAGTGAATATTTCAAATGGATACCTCTCAAATGGATACATCCATCTTGTTTGAACCGAACCTCCGAGGCGGGCCTCTTGTACAAGGTGAATTGGAAGATGCTCCATCACATCAAAAAAACCACATGGAAATATCTTCTCCAACTTAGTAGTAGTGACAAGAATATTTTCCTCCATCCTATCTAAACTACTCTCCAACAACTTTCCAGAACACAAATCTTTTAAAAAAGACTTATCTCTGTGATTGGTTTCCATATCCTTTCGGGTAGATGGCTAAAAGCGATAGGAATTAAAGTTTCCATGAACATGACAATCATGAGTTTTCATACCTATCAATTTTCCTTCATTCATATCTGCCCACTTTCCTAAATTCGAAGCATAGCCCTCTGGCATCCTCAAATTTTTTAACCCACTCAATAATTTCATGTTTCTCATCCAATGTGAATGAAAAGCTGGCCTTGGGCTTAACTATTTTACCATTCTGTACTTCCTGCAGCCATAACTCTTTTCTCCTACAATATTCCTTTATGTCCATTCTAGCTTTTGGATTGTCTTTTGTCTTACCCTTAACATCCATCACTGTGTTAAACAAATTGTCAAAGTAATTTTTTTCAATGTGCATCACATCTAGATTATGTCGTAGCAGATTGTCCTTCCAATACGGCAACTCCCAAAATATGCTTTGTTTGGTCCAATTATGTTCAACACCATATCCAGGAAGTCTAGAAGGTGAAGCTTCTGTAACTTTAGGTAATTGAGAAATTCTCTCCCAAATTTGATGCCCTGTGAGTATGGAGGTGGGGGGTCACTTTCAACCTTATTTTTCCTAAATGTATTTTTCATCTTTCTAAACTCATGGTCCATTGGCAAAAACTGGCGATGACAATCAAACCATGTATTTTTTCTGCCATGCTTTAAAGTGAATGTCTTACTATTTTCCATGCAATACGGACATGCTAGCTTTCCAACTGTCATCCAACCAGACAACATCCCGTATGCAAGAAAATCATAATAGTCCACATTAAAGAAGCACGCATGATAAAATTCTACTTAGTTGATATATCATAAGTCAAAACGCCTTCAAACCACAATTGTTTGAGCTCATCTATCAATGGTTGTAGATAGACATCAATCAAACTTTTTGGATTCCGGGGACCTGGAATAACACAACTTAGAAAGATGTAGGGACTGGTCATGCACATTCAGGAGGAAGATTATACGGAGTAAGAAATACGGCCAACATGAATAAGGGGAAGCATTATTAGAGAATGGTGTGAAGCCCATCTGAACACAACCCCAATCTAACATTTCTTGGTTCACTAGCAAAATCAGGATATACATTATCAAAATGCTTCTATGCTTCACCATAAGATGGATGAGACAAGACACCCAACGGCCTTCTATATTCACGATGCCATCTCATATGTGGGGCAGACCTCATCGATGCATACAACCTCTTTAACCTAGGAATGAGAGGTAGATAATGCATCGCCTGAACTGGGACCATCTTTCCAGCCGGAGTCCTCTTATAACGAGTATGTCCACAAACTTACAATTTTCTAATTCACTATCAGTCTTGTAAAACAACATGCATCCATTAACACAACAATGAATTCTATCATACGTCAATCCTAACTTGGACACCAAACGCTTTGCCAAATAGAAGTTCTTTGGTATGTTAAACTCTAGATTAACTAGTTCACCCAAAAGATCAACCATTGAGTCCATAGCAGCATTAGGAAAATTTCAATCTAATTTAATATTCATTAATCTAACCGCAACTGACAAGGCAGAAGACTCCCTTCACATAGTGGATGATTAGACTCTTCTAATAGATCATAAAAGTGTCTTGCTTCTTCATTAGGAGCTTCATCAAAATATTGTTCCGGTTCCATCCCACCTTGAACCCCGAAAGCATCATTGATCATTTTCATGAACCCTATCATGTTCAACCCTATCATGTTCAACTCTAACTTGTTCAACCCTAGTTTGGGCCATGTGGTGCAACCATAGTATATACATCAACAGGCATCGAATTATAAAAGATACCATCCAATCCATCACTTTCTCCATAATCAATCCATACAAAATATCTAGGCTTAAATCCATTACAATACAAATGAACCATAACTCTATCTGGTTTAAAAAAATTTAAGCACTTACTTGCACTACAAGGACACCTAACCAATCCATTATCTTGAAAATGTCAAGTGTCATTGTATGTTCAATAAAATTTCTAACACCGTCAATAAACTTAGGTTTCAAACCAGTACTAGTTTCATAATGCATATTATAAATCCACAAACGATGATCCATCTACAAAAATATAGATACTCAATTATATTATAAATAAAATTTAATAATAATTTTACTATTAGTAGTCCTAAAACTAGTTTAGTATTGACAAAACCACATTATTTAATTTAACTTATTTAAACAACTTAACAATTTTAACTAGTTTAGTTTTGACTTAATACAACACTATATCCACCAACTAAACCACATTAATTAATTTAACTTATTTAAACAACTTTATAACTTGAACTAGTTTAGTTTTGACTTAATTCCAACAACTAAATCCATCAACAAAACCACATTATTTAATTTAACTTATTTAAACAACTTAACAACTTTAACTAGTTTAGTTTTAACTTAATACAACACTAAATCCACCAACTAAACCACATTAATTAATTTAACTTATTTACACAACTTTATAACTTGAACTAGTTTAGTTTTGACTTAATTCCAACAACTAAATCCATCAACAAAACCACATTATTTAATTTAACTTATTTAAACAACTTAACACCTTTAACTAGTTTAGTTTTGACTTAATACAACACTAAATCCACCAACTAAACCACATTAATTAATTTAACTTATTTACACAACTGTATAACTTGAACTAGTTTAGTTTTGACTTAATTCCAACAACTAAATACATCAACAAAACCACATTATTTAATTTAACTTATTTAAACAACTTAACAACTTTAACTAGTTTAGTTTTGGCTTAATACAACACTAAATCCACCAACTAAACCACATTAATTAATTTAACTTATTTAAACAACTTTATAACTTGAACTAGTTTAGTTTTGACCTAATTCCAACAACTAAATCCATCAACAAAACCACATTTTGTAATTTAACTTATTTAAACAACTTAACAACTTTAACTAGTTTAGTTTTGACTTAATACAACACTAAATCCACCAACTAAACCACATTAATTAATTTAACTTATTTACACAACTTTATAACTTGAACTAGTTTAGTTTTGACTTAATTCCAACAACTAAATCCATTAACAAAACCACATTATTTAATTTAACTTATTTAAACAATTTAACAACTTTAATTAGTTTAGTTTTGACTTAATACAACACTAAATCCACCAACTAAGCCACATTAATTAATTTAACTTATTTACACAACTTAACAACTTTAACTAGTTTAGTTTTGACTTAACACAACACTAAATCCACCAACTAAACCACATTAATTAATTTAACTTATTTAAACAACTTTATAACTTGAACTAGTTTAGTTTTGACTTAATTCCAACAACTAAATCCATCAACAAAACCACATTATTTAATTTAACTTATTTAAACAACTTAACAACTTTAACTAGTTTAGTTTTGACTAATACAACACTAAATCCACCAACTAAACCACATTAATTAATTTAACTTATTTAAACAACTTTATAACTTGAACTGGTTTAGTTTTGACTTAATTCCAACAGCTAAATCCATCAACAAAACCATATTATTTAATTTAACTTATTTAAACAACTTAACAACTTTAACTAGTTTAGTTTTGACTTAATTCCAACAACTAAATCCATCAACAAAACCACATTTTTTAATCTAACTTATTTAAATTTAAAGCTAAGTTTCAACAGTAGATGGATACAAATCGATCTTGCAAGAAAATCAATTTTGTCATCAATAGGATCAACTAGTGTTGGTACTCATACTTAACAAATATATTATTTCTAAATTTAAAGCTAAGTGTCAACACTAGATGGACATAAATCGATATTGCAAGAAAATCAATTTTTTCATCAATAGGATCAACTAGTGTTGGTACTCATGCTTAACAAATATATTATTTCCACATTTAAAGCTAAGTGTCAACACTAGATGGACACAAATCGATCTTGCAAGAAAATCAATTTTGTCATCAATAGGATCAACTAGTGTTGGTACTCATGCTTAACAAATATATTATTTCTACATTTAAAGCTAAGTGTCAACACTAGATGGACACAAATTGATCTTGCAAGAAAATCAATTTTGTCATCAATAGGATCAACTAGTGTTGGTACTCATGCTTAACAAATATATTATTTCTACATTTAAAGCTAAGTGTCAACACTAGATGGACACAAATCGATCTTGCAAGAAAACCAATTTTGTCACCAATAGGATCAACTAGTGTTGGTACTTATGCTTAACAAACAATTGATGGACACAAAAATATTATCATAAACTTAAAGCTAAATATCAATACTAGATGGACACAAACACATTATTGAAAACAATTGTACTTGAACTTTAGAAATTTAGAAGCACCAACCTTATCTCCTACTCTGATGAAAGAAGCAATATAGTCTTGTATCAACTTTTTTAGATGTTGAGCTTCTTCAGTTGCCTAGCACGAAAAGTTCTAAAATTAGTTAAATTTCAAGTTCAAGTTCTAATTTCAAGTTCAAGTTCTAATTCTAAGTTCAAGTTCAAGTTCAAGTTCTAAGTTCAAGTTCAAATTCTAATTTCAAGTTCAAGTTCTAAGTTCAAGTTCTAATTTCAAGTTCTAAGCTCAAGTTCAATTTCTAATTTCAAGTTCAAGTTCTAAGTTCAAATTCTAATTTCAAGTTCAAGTTCTAAGTTCAAGTTCTAATTTCAAGTTCTAAGCTCAAGTTCAATTTCTAATTTCAAGTTCAAGTTCTAAGTTCAACTTCTAATTTCAACATCAAGTTCTAAGTTTAACTTCAAATTCTAAGTTCAAGTTCAAGTTCAAGTTCTAATTTCAAGTTCAAGTTCTAAGTTCAAGTTCAAGTTCTAAGTTCAAGTTCAAATTCTAAGTTCAAGTTCAAATTCTAATTTCAAGTTCAAGTTCTAAGTTCAAGTTCTAATTTCAAGTTCAAAGTTCAAGTTCAATTTCTAATTTCAAGTTCAAGTTCTAATTCTAAGTTCAAGTTCTAATTTCAAGTTCTAAGTTCAAGTTCAATTTCTAATTTCAAGTTCAACTTCTAATTCTAAGTTCAATTTCAAGTTCAAGCTCTAAGTTCAAGTTCTAATTTCAAGTTCAAGTTCTAAGTTCAAGTTCAAGTTCAAGTTCTAAGTTCAAGTTCAAGTTCAAGTTCTAAATTCAAGTTCAAGTTCTAATTTCAAGTTCAAGTTCTAAGTTTAAGTTCAAGTTCTAGTTCAAGTTCAAGTTCTAATTTCAAGTTCTAAGTTTAACTTCAAATTCTAAATTCAAGTTCAAGTTCTAATTTCAAGTTCAAGTTCTAAGTTTAACTTCAAATTCTAAGTTCAAGTTCAAGTTCATGTTCAAATTCTAAGTTCAACTTCAATAATAATTCAAACTAGTCCTAAATTCAAAATTCAAACTAGTCTTGAAATCACAAATTCAAACTAGTCCTAAAATCCCAAAATCTAACTAGTGCTAAAATCCTAAATTCAAACAACTCCTTAAATACCCTAATTCAATCTAATCTTACAATTCCAAAATCGAACTAATTAACTCAAGAAATACCGAATTTCAAACAAATCCTAAGATACCCTAATTAAAACAAACCCCAACATTAAAATTTTCATTTCACAATCAACAAACACAAACTAACAATCAAATAATCCCTAATTCAAACTAACCATCAAAACCCCCTAAATCATTCACTTACTAACTAACAATCAATCAAACTAACAATCAATAAAAAAAACTAATTCAATACACTAATTAACAAATTCAATACTCAAATTGAAGAAATTAAAAATAATATTATGAAACCCTAATCTTCAATTAAAGGAGAAGGGCAGTGGATCGAGGTCGGGGTCAGTTGGCCGGAGATGTTGTTGCTCTCCTCGCCGGCTGCTGATGTTGATTGCTTGGAGGTCACTGGCCGGAGCAGTTAAGGGAGAGACAGAGCAACAAACTTTCGCTGATTGGAGAGACAAGAGAGAGGATGGCGACGGGAAGAGGCGACGGGAGGAGGGCGATAGGAGCAAGGAGAGAAGACAAGAGTTTTCAAAATTAGAGGGTTTGGTCTCTTTTTAGGTCAAAAATAGGAAGGTTAGGTAGATTTAATTTGAGCCATTGGATTAGTTAAGATGAGCGGCTAGGATTTGATCTAGGATTCACTTAAAGGATGGACGGTTAAGATTTAAACTAATGTTTCAAGATTTGGACAAAAAGGGTTATAATTGCAATGAATGAATGGCTAAAATTGCAACTAAAATTGATATAAGAGGCTATAATTGAAAAACGAAATTGGATTGACGTGGCTAGAATTGCAATGAATTGAATAAGGAAAAAGCTAAAATTGAAAGGAATTAGATTAGAATTGGCTAAAAATTAAATGATTTCGAGAAAAATTAAAGAAATGCTATCCAATTAAAATACTACAAATATTATAACATTGTATATAATAAAAATCACTTAAATTTTAAAACATTTGAATAAAATAATTATTCCGAGTTTTACTTATAATTTTAAAAATATTTTAATAATATTTACGATAATTTTATAAAGCATGCAAACTAAAATATATAATTTTTAGACAAAATCGATTAAAAATTTAAACTCGGAATATTTTTAAAAAACCACGTATTTAACCAAATAGCACTTCCGAAAGGGTTATAGGTCTGTCAAAATTGGGTGTCAACATACCGACATCGTGAAGTTGATATTATCTAAATAAAATAATTATTTAAATATACCGACCTCTTTAGGTCGGTATTTATTAATTTATTTTAATATAAACTCACCTTTTGAGGTTGATTTTATTAATTAAAATTACATACATACATACATACATATACATACATATACATATATATATATATATATATATATATATATATATATATATATATATATATATATAAGCCAAACACATATACAGCCCCTCAAACTTGCCCTCATTTTTCATTTTGGCACTCCAACTTAGCCTTGTTCCATTTTAACCCATAAACTCCATTTTTTCTGTACCATTTAAACATTTATACTAATTGTTATGATTTGTTTTATTTATGTTCTTCAATTGCAATTTCTTATTTTAAAAAAATAGACGTGTGCCTGTTAATTAAAAAAATTAAACATTCGCGAACGAACATAAAAATTTTCAAACAATAATATTATTTTTTGATATTTCTCTGTATTTTTGCATGAAAATAAATTGACGACAGTTCTTTGATTTTCTTTCTTAAACATTCAATCAAATTAAATAACACTACTTATTTATTTTTTCTTATCATCTAGGCTATCTAAATTTAACGCAAATACTCACTTTTAATTTTTAATATAAATCCATACGAATAAAAAACCCAATCTTCAAAAAGACTCGTCTGACTTAGTTAATAACACTACTAAAAAAAAGACACTTGTTCATTGCTAATAACACTACTAAACAATGTTAAAACTTGACTGACTTTGTTAGGTTTTCAATGATTTTAAAGAAAGAAAATCAACACAATTTTGTCGGTTATTTTTTACACAAAAATACATAACACCCCTCCTCAGGAACCAAGGATCACTGCTCCAATGCCTCTTCATTTTCCATCTCTAGAATCTCTAGTTCCTAACATTTTTCCTTCACAAAATACTCAGCCCATAAGCACACCCGTCATGAACTCGCATCCCATAAACCCAACTCCTATAAATCAAGCTCACGTTAACCCGAGTATGTAAATCCATCTCTCATGTTCCAAAACACATCTAGCCAAATTCCTTCCAATACTTAACATGTTACCCCGCCACCCGTTCAAGTCCCTATCAACCCACAATCTCTCACCCCAGTTCCCAGCTACCAAATCTCTCCAAATCAAATTCCCTTCTATCCACAATATACAACCCAATTTCCCACATATCAAAGTCTTCAAAACCAAATTCCTACAAACCTATCACATGCCACACCAACTACCGCTCCTTACAATACTCCACTAATTCAAAATCACTCGATACCTCAACATATATCAGCGGCACAAGTTGATCCTAACATGCAATGTGTTCCACCGATATATGTTACACAAGCTCAGACATTTGTTACCTTGACACCAATTGTTAATCCATATGAGTTGTTGGAGAAAGAGTGGAAATCAAAGGAGGAGGAACGTGACAAGGAGATGCGTGAGTTGAGGGAAGAAGTTAGAAATATGCGGATTTCCAAAAGAGGAGATAAACTCGAGTATGAGGACCTATGTGTACATCCTGACATTGACTTACTTGATGGATACAAGCCACCAAAATTTGAGATGTTTGATGGCACTGGAAATCCCCGCAATCATTTAAGATCTTATTGTGATAAATTGGTTGGTGTAGGAAGAAATGAGGCGTAAGAATGAAGTTGTTTATCAGAAGCCTAACTGGAGATGCATTAACTTGGTATATCGAGCAAGATCCAAAGATTTGGCACAACTGGAGCAATATGGCAGAGGATTTCATGGAAAGGTTCAGGTTCAACATTGAGATCGTCCCTGATTAGTCTTACCTTGAAAAGTTGAAGAAGAAGACCACTGAAACCTTTTGCGAGTATGCTATCCGTTGGAGGTCAAAAGCAACTACAATTCAACCCCTAGTGGATGATAATGAAATGAAGAACATTTTTATCAAAGATCAATATAATATGTATTATGAAAGGATGTTGCTCATGAGAGGTGCCAAATTCACAAACCTCGTCAAACATGGGGAAACTTTAGAAGAAGGAATCAAGTAGGGGAGAGTCACAAACTTTGCAGCCTTACAGGAAATAAATAAGGCAATTCAATTTGGAAAAATTGGAGGAATTAAGAAGAAAAAAGAGGAAGTTGCAACTATAATGAATATTCAGGAGCGAAGGCCAAGCCAGATGCACGCATACCATAGCCAGCCACTTCACAGTCCATATAATCAAATGTTTTCACCTATTTCTTATCCTTCTTATAACTCCCAACCAACATACTACCAGCAACCACCCACATATCAAAATTCACCACATTACCAACAATCAGTCCGTTTCCAACCTCCAAACAATTTAGCAACTCCACCAAGGCCTCATCAAAATTTTGACAAAAGGAAGACTTACACACCTCTTGCTGAGCCCTATGCCCAACTCTTTGAAAGGTTAAAAGTAGCAGGGTTGATCCAAACAATTTTGTGGAGAGATATCGAGCCTCGTTCTAAGTGGTTTGTTGAGTCTAAGCATTGTGCATATCATTCTGGGGCTGCAGGACATGACACCAAAAGTTGTTTGGCTCTCAAAGATAAAATTGAGTTTTTGATCAAAGAGAATGTGATCTAGCTTAAAGGAGCTTCTCCAAATGTGAACAACAATCCTTTGCATAATTATGGGAATGTGGGTGTGAACATGGTTACCACAAACGATGAGTGAAGTTTTAAGGGAACTATTATGCCAGCAGGAAAAACTATTCTGGAAACAATCGTCAAACCTGAGTTCAAGAAGAGGGGTGACATTTCTGTGCCTAATCTTATTTTGCTCCCAAATCTGCCTGCAGTCCAAATGTTTAAAGGCATTCTTGAAGATGATCCAGTTGAAGGGATCAAAATTTTATTCATTACTGAAGATTTTACCAAGACACCGACCATCTGGAATGCCAAACCAAGAGATGCCTTGAAGAATTGGACCTCTACTCCGTCCTTGGTTCGCCGAGAGTCTTGGTAGATTAAATTTTAGCAGTATTTTGAAATGACATGATTTAAAATTGAGGCTTTAATCATGTAGGAGAAATTTTGTTGTTTTTGCCTCTCCTTATGAAAGCTCAAATGTGAAATCTCTATATGCCTTCCATTTCTTCTTAACTCCTTATTTTTATCTTATTACTTCTATTTTACTCTTTCAGCATACAAAATTATAAACTTGTCGATC
Organism: Solanum verrucosum; assembly: GCF_900185275.1. NCBI lineage: Eukaryota > Viridiplantae > Streptophyta > Magnoliopsida > Solanales > Solanaceae > Solanum > Solanum verrucosum. The sequence continues at coordinate 1,486,667 of NW_026020714.1, forward strand.
CTATGATTATGACATGCGATGAGGCAAAAGAGCCGAACATGAATGACCAACAGAAACTCAAGGGATATAAAAATGATGTGCAACTCGATAAGCTAGCTAAGGAATTTGAACAACTTTTGGACGAAGCTGAAATTTTGAATTTAGGCAACTCAAAGCTAGTGAGGAAAGTCATAGTCAATGCTCGCCTAGAGCCATTTGAGAAAGAAGCATTGATTGAATTATTAAGAAAGCATGTGGATATGTTTTCATGGCCATATGTTGCATAAGTTACCAAACCCAATGAAGCAAGTTTGAGGATACTCAAAACAGGGCGTAATTGGTAGCAAGAAGAAGCTAAGGAATTTTGCACCTATTTAGCAATGGTTTTTGTCTTGGAAAAACATTGATGCTATCAGACGTGGATGGTGACATATGACCAAAGCTCATCCATTCAGATCCAGTCAGAAGACGTTTGTTTTTAGGAGTTTAATTTAATTTATTTCCTTTAGGCAAATTTTTTGATGTAATTGGAACTACGATGTGACCTGATGCCCTCGGTGGGATATGTAGGCGACTTCTATCAGCTTCGGTCATATTAGCAAAATTTCAAAATTCCTTTTTTTGATGTAATTTGAACTACGTTTGGACCTGATTTCCTTGGTAGGATACGCAGGCGGCCTCATCGACTTCGGTCACTTTTATATATATATATATATATATATATATATATATATAATTTTTCTTTGTGTTGTATCCTGAACTACGTACGACCTGATTCCTATTTTCAATGGGATACATAGGCGCCTTGTGGTTCAGTCATATGTTTTAGAGATTTCTATTTATCTATAAAGTAGAAACTAGGGCAAATTTTGTCAATGTCTCAAAATTTCACTACAAATGAATGCAAGAGTTGACTAAAGCAAGAAGCTGGGGCAAGGTTTTTTCGAAAGATGCTGAATAGTTAGAGCACATGGTCTAATTGGAATATCTAGACAAAGGATGTCCAAGCGCATTGTCATAATCTGGAATCCAACAAGAGATTTTGAAATGATTTATATTCCTATATACAATTTTTTATATAAATAAAATTATTTGTTTATTATTATTAGTATTATTATTTTTAATTAATAATTATTTATCTACCAAGTCTTGTTTCTCGAATGGGATCAAAGAGTCCAAACAAGAAGATTGACAAGAAAGAAACAAACTTGGAAATCTCAAGTCAGCGTGATTCAGCCTCCCCTCCCTCAACTTAAAATTTTTCTTTGAATGTGGAGAAGTTCAAGCAGGTACAATAATGAAGTTGTTTGATTATTATCCATCCAATGACAATTAGAACTTGGATAAGGTCACGATGTTCAAATAAGCAGGCCAGCAAAAGAGTAAAGATAATTCAAGAAGGCAAAGCTATAAAGTCACGATATTCGCAAGACGGTTTGGAATTTCTTTACTTTCACATATACTGCCGAACTATAAATTGTTGATTTTGCACTAATGTCACACTAAGTTTACACCAGCACTAATGGCACCGGCTCTAATCATTTTCTGGCACTGACTAGCACAAACCTTTTTAGCACTAATTTACACCAGCTCTAATTTGGCACTGGCATTAATTTTGCACTGGCACTAACCTTGATTTTAGCACTAAACTTGCACTAACAATGATTCTATCAGAATGATTTTTGCACCAAACTCGCACTAGCGTCAATTCTATAGATTCAATTTAGCAATGATTTTGCACTAACCTTTTTAGCCTTGTATTTATCTCAAATGATTCTGCACTAACTCTGAAGTTTGCACCAATTTATTTAGAGTGATTTTTGCACTAGCTTTAAAGTAGCACTACTTTGATCTTAAGAAGTTTCATACGCATACATGTATATTCATCTCAATGCCTTCACGACATTTAAGTTGTTAACAAATGCTTTCTAGATTTTGCAAAAGATTTAGCAGGAAACATCGCACAATAAGAGGATATGCAACATAACATAATGAGGAACTCCCTCTCAGCAGTGAACAAGGGCAATTTGTTGAGAAAGTTTAAGCTTTCTAACAGAGGTCAAAGATCATCATTCATCATCATCCTATCGATGAAATATCGTTGTCAATAATATTGCATTATCAAGAAAGTCATCATCGTCTCGTATCATATCAATTCATCATCTACTGCGTCAAAACCGACTGAGGCTGACGAAAGAACATTTAGAGAAAAGAAATGTGTTGAATATGGTAAACCATATAACTTCTCTATTTAAATTACAGTTTCTACTAACAAGTTCATTTCAGTCTTTGTCGAGAGCATCCAAGAGGATGAATTCTCAAAACAAACCACAGGGGCGGACGACATAAAAAAGGATACAACACAACGTGGAACTTTTTCTTAACAGCGAACTGGGACATAGTCCAAAGAGGAGTATCAAACTGAGGAGTGACTTCTACCACAATCAAATCACACCCCTATCTGAAGGCATGTGGGTTTTTCTTTGAGTGTATCGGTTTCAGTTTCGCATCCGGAAGACTTCAACTCTCACCGGAGGCAACTTTTCAATCTGAGTGACATTGCACCAAGAGCTTTGGAAATTATGTCCGTGTAAGTTCTTATTTATGAGTATGAAATGGCCCCACATTCATGGCTAAGAGGTTGCAAGCCTCTTTTTCATACTCGACTTACTTGTCACTCCTCTAGAACCAAAGGTTATCTTGCATAATAGATTTCCTTTTCAACCGATCGAGTCAAACTACAATCAGCCTGATTCCCTAAGTTGAGGGATATGTAGGTGGGCTCAATGTTGAAAACTCATTGTATTTCGACAGTTTCTCCTAAATCTGATTCTCGAGCATTCAGGTCTCTTCATAATTTGATATTGAAATAGCTTTCGAATTCTTTAATAATCGTGCATCAAATCAAGCGTATAGAACTACAAGTGGCATGAATTCTCATATAACCTGAGATATGTAGGAAACCCAATTCCGGGGTTCGGCCATAATTCCTAAAGTCCATGCCAAATTCCCTTTCCTAAAAATGAAGATGTGGTCGGTCAAAATTGGATTCGTCAATTTCATTTTCTTCGAATTTCTTTCATCAATCCAAGTCAAACGAGGGGCAGTTGTTGACACCCAATTTTGGACCTCGACATTGTATATTAATCATCGAACTATTGAATGCCCTACTTGCGGGATGCAATGTACCCGGGCTACATCACAACAACTCAAACTTAAAATTGTCATTTCCTCTATTGAATGCCCTACTTTGGAGTGTCAGCACCTAATGCATTCAAGGTTCTTTCTCCTGTTGTTATTTGGAAATGGAAATTGGCATGTTGATACTATTGAATGCCCTACTTGCGGGATGCAAAGTACATGGATTGCATCACGACAACTCAAACTTTAAATTGTCATTTCCTCTATTTAGTTTGTTTTCCTTATTGAAAACTCTTATTAGGTGTTTTTAATTTAACCTTGTTGCTATTGTACTGTGTTAGGTTTCTTTAATATAATCTTTTTTGTTATGTACTAAGTTTGGTTTCTTTGATATAATCTTTCTATTATGTTTGGTTTCATTAATACAAAACATTAATGATTAATCTGATAACTCGATAGCAATAATAATTCAATAATACTTCTTTGATTTAAGTTATCGTTTAATTTAAAATATTGAACCTCCAAATTATAGTATTAGTGAAGAAGCAAGCAAGCAAAAAAGTTTTAATAAATTTATTATTATGAAATAATCTCATTTAAATTATATTTCAGGTTTATTTTAAAATACATTTTCTAAATAAAATATTGTAAAAATTATGCCGGTCTTTACTTCATTTATTCCCACCTACTTGTTAGGGTTTTGCCCTGATTTTCTTACTTTATTTGAAATTTATTTTTTCATAAAAGAAAAGACAAAACATTACCATAAATATTTTTACTTTTAATGAAATGAAAATATATTTTTCTTCCATATTTGGTTTATTCTTTCCTTAGAGGAAAAGTCTGGAGATCTATTAATTGAAGATCCATATTCTCATAGAAAAAAACACAAGAATATGCACAATGTAGACATTTAAGAGTTTTGTTTACAGAGAAATTTTTTCTCTATAATTTTTATATTTTTTTATTAGTTTTCAATATGTAGGCCAATTGGCCAAATTCCAAGTAATAATATTTTGATTTTTAGTATAAGTTTTGCTATCTTAATTGTCAACCATATGATTTGCAAATGTAAACTTCCGCATGACGCCCTAATCACCTTTCATAACCCAACAAGTGGTATCGGAGCACATGGTTCAATGATCCAATGGTTCAACAAGATTGAAGAAAAGTTCAAGTGGTTTCAAACCAATTTACAACAAATTTGATGACAATGAAGATTTTTGTCAAGCTACATGTGGAGAAGAACTTTCAACCATATTTTAAACATTCCTATTGCTGTAAATTTAGAAATAAAAAATGAAATATTCTTAAACCATTTTTAACCCATATATTTTAAATCTTCTCTTTAACCATGGCAAGCAACAGTACTAAAGACTTTGTGAAGAACAAGATTATCAAGAATATGAAAAAGGAGGATCAATTTTTTTCAAGAAAATCCAGCCAAAATGGGAGATTTGTTAGGATTTTGCCCTGATTTTATTATCTTATTTGAAATTTATTTTTCCTTAAAAGAAAAAAAAACATTACCATAAATATTTTTACTTTTCATGAAAGGAAAATATATTTTTCTTCCATATTTGGTTTATTCTTTCCTTAGAATTTTTTTTTGGAGATCTATGAATTGAAGATATATATTCTCATAGAAAAAAAACACAAGAACATCCACAATGTAGACATTTAAGAGTTTTGTTTACAGGGAGATTTTCTCTCTACAATTTGAATGTTTTTATTAGTTTTTAATATGTAGGCCAATTGGCCAAATTCCAAATAATAATATTTTGATTTTTAGTATAAGTTTTTGTTATCTGAATTGTCAACGATATGATTTGCAAATGTAAGCTTTCGCTTGACGCCCTAATCACCTTTCATAAACCAACACTACCGAGATGGGTTAATTTCATCAACACTCATAATAAAAAAGTTGCTTTTAGTTTTCTTTTTCTGAGTCTTCTTACAAAAAAAAGTGCAAGTACAATATCAACCTGCAGCAACTAGTGCATTTAGGGGTCGGTTTGTACATTTGTAGTATATTTGTGCTATTGGTTGGAATTTTACTATGCCAACAATTCTTTTTTCTTCTTCTTTTATTTAAAAAAAATATTGGCTTGTGTTTAGACATACCATATAAAATCATAATTTTAAATTCGTATTTTAATATGTGATTTGATATTATGATTTAAAATTTAAAATCGAGAATTCAATTCTCTTTAAAACACGACCATCTTTTTTTTCGATTGAAGAGTCGGACTCCCTGGAAAAATAGCATCTCGTAAATTTCTGGAAGAAAGACGCAAAAATAGGCATCGGTAAACTCATAAACTTATGTTTCGTAAAAATAAAAGAATCATATTATATCATAAATCAAAATTAGGAGTTCGAAACCAAAAGGGTAAAAAAAAATTGTCAAATATTACAAAAGGGAAACAAATTGATTTTAGAACCAAAAGTGCAACTTTGTAACGGTTGAACCAAAAGTTTCCGTAGCTTCTCTTTTAAGAGCAATTTTTTACAAGCAAAGGAGATGCATAAAAAACGTAGAGATATATATTCAAAATAAAGTACAAACAACTCATTTTGTTAATCAATTAAATTTTACTCAACATAGAATAGTCTAAGTTTGAACTTATAGATAAATGGCAATATCTTTACAAAGTATTAGTTTACAAAGATAACTATCAATGAGAGAAGTATACCCAATTCCTAAAGTCCGTGCCAAAATCCCTTTCCTAAAGATGAAGATATGGTCGGTCAAAATTGGATTCATCAATTTCATTTGCCTCGAATTTCTTTCATCAATCCAAGTCAAACGAGGGGCAGCTGTTGACACCCAATTATGGATCTCCACATTATATATTAGTCATCGAGCTATTGAATGCCCTACTTGCGGGATGCAATGTACCTGGGTTGCATCACGACAACTCAAACATTAAATTGTCATTTCCTCTATTGAATGCCCTACTTTGGAGTGTCAACACCTTATGCATTCAAAGTGCTTTCTCCAGTTGTTATTTGGAAATGGAAATCGGCATGTTGATACTATTGACTGCCCTACTTGCGGGATGCAATGTACTTGGGTTGCATCACGACAACTCAAACTTTAAATTGCCATTTTCTTTATTTAGTTTGTTTTCCTTATTGAAAACTCTTGTTAGGTGTTTTTAATTTAACATTGTTTCTATTGTACTGTGTTAGGTTTCTTTAATATAAACATTTTTGTTATGTACTAAGTTTGGTTTCTTTGATATAATCTTTCTAATATTTTTAGTTTCATTAATACAAAACATTAATGCTTAATCCGATAACTCGATAGCAATAATAATTCAATAATACTTCTTTGATTTAAGTTATCGTTTAATTTAAAATACTGAACCTCCAAATTATAGTATTAGTGAAGAAGCAAGTAAGCAAAAAAGTGTTAATACATTTTATTATTATGAAATAATCTTATTTAAATTATATTTCAGGATTATTTTAATATACATTTTCTAAATAAAAAATTGTAGAAATTATGCCGGTCTTTACTTTATGTATTCCCACCTACTTGTTAGGGTTTTGCCCTGATTTTTTTTATGTTATTTGAAGTTTATTTTTTTCTTAAAAGAAAAGACAAAACATTACCATAAATATTTTACTTTTAATGAAAGGAAAATATATTTTTCTTCTATATTTGGTTTATTCTTTCCTTAGAGGAAAAGTTTGGAGAATTATAAATTGAAGATTCATATTCTCATAGAAAAAAACACAAGAATATCCACAATGTAGACATTTAAGAGTTTTGTTTACGGAGAAATTTTTTCTCTATAATTTTTATATTTTTTTATTAGTTTTCAATAAGTAGGCCAATTGGCCAAATTCCAAATAATAATATTTTGATTTTTAGTATAAGTTTTTGTTATCTGAATTGTCAACGATATTATTTGCATATGTAAGCTTTCGCTTGACGCTCTAATCACCTTTCATAACCCAACACTATCGAGGTGAGTTAATTTCGTCAACACTCATAATACAATTGTTGCTTTTAGTTTGCTTTTTGGGAGACTTCTTACAAAAAAAAAATGCTAGTACAATATCAACCTGCAACAGCTAGTGCATTTAGGTGTCGGTTCGTACATTTGTAGTATATTTGTGCTATTGTACTGAATTTTACTATGCCAACAATTTTTTTTTAAAAAAAAATATATTGGCCTGTGTTTGGACATACCATATAAAATCATAATTTTAAATTCATATTTTAATATGTGATTTGATATTATGATTTAAAATTTAAAATCGAGAATTCAATTCTTTTTAAATATAAGTCTTAACTCATAAACTTATGTTTCGTAAAAATAAAAGAATCATATTATATCGTAAATCAAAATTAGGAGTTCGAAGCCAAAAGGGTAAAAAAAAAAATTGTCAAAAATTCCAAAAGGGAAACAAATTGATTTTAGAACCAAAAGGGCAACTTTATAACGGTTGAACCAAAAGTTCCCGTAGCATCTCTTTTAAGAGCAATTTTTACAAGCAAAGGAGATGCATTCAAAATAAAGTACAAACAACTCATTTTGGTAATCAATTAAATTTTAATCAACATAGAATAGTCAAAGTTTGAACTTCTTAAATGGCAAAATCTTTACAAAGTATTACTTTATAAAGATAACTATCAATGAGAGAAGGATACCCAATTCCTAAAGTCCGTGCCAAAATCTCTTTCCTAAAGATGAATATATGGTCGGTCAAAATTAGATTTGTCAATTTCATTTGCCTCGAATTTCTTTCATCAATCCAAGTCAAACGAGGGACAGTTGTTGACACGCAATTATGGATCTCCACATTATATATTAATCATCGAGCTATTGAATGCCCTACTTGCGGGATGCAACGCACCTGGGCTGCATCACGACAACTCAAACATTAAATTGTCATTTCCTCTATTGAATGCCCTACTTTGGAGTATCAGCACCTTATATATTCAAGGTGCTTTCTGCAGTTGTTATTTGGAAATGGAAATCGGCCTGTTGATACTATTGAATGCCCTACTTGCGGGATGCAATGTACTTGGGTTGCATCACAACAACTCAAACTTTAAATTGTCATTTCCTCTAGTTTGTTTGTTTTCCTTATTGAAAACTCTTGTTAGGTGTTTTAAATTTAACCTTGTTGCTATTGTACAGTGTTAGGTTTCTTTAATATAATTTTTTTTGTTATGTACTAAGTTTGGTTTCTTTGATATAATCTTTCTATTATGTTTGGTTTCATTAATACAAAACATTAATGATTAATCCGATAACTCAATAGCAATAATAATTCAATAATACTTCTTTGATTTAAGTTATCGTTTAATTTAAAATACTGAACCTCCAGATTATAGTATTAGTGATGAAGCAAGCAAGCAAAAAAGTTTTAATACATTTTATTTTTATGAAATAATCTTATTTAAATTATATTTCAGGTTTATTTTAAAATACATATAAATAAAATATTGTAAAAATTATGTCGGTCTTTACTTCATTTATTCCCACCTACTTTTTAGGGTTTTGCCCTGATTTTCTTACCTTATTGGAAGTGTATTTTTCTTAAAAGAAAAGACAAAATATTACCATAAATGTTTTTACTTTTGATGAAAGTAAAATATATTTTTCTTTCATATTTGATTTATTCTTTCCTTAGAAGAAAAGTTCGGAGATCTATAAATTGAATATCCCTATTTTCATAGAATAAAACACAAGAACATCCACAATTTAGACATTTAAGAGTTTTGTTTACGGAGAAATATTCTCTCTATAATTTTAATGTATTTTAATTAGTTTTCAATATGTTGGTCAATTGGCCAAATTCCAAATAATAATATTTTGATTTTTAGTATAAGTTTTTGTTATCTTAATTGTCAATCATATGATTTGCAAATGTAAGTTTCCACATGACTCCCTAATCACCTTTCATAACCCAACAAGTGGTATCAGAGCACATGGTTCAATGATTCAGTGGTTCAACAAGATTGAAGAAAAGTTCAAGTGGTTTCAAACCAATTTGCAACAAATTTGATGATAATGAAGATTTTTGTCAAGCTACATGTGGAGAAAAAGTTTCAACCATATTTTCAACATTCCTGTTGCTGTAATTTCTGAAAATAAAAATAAAATATTTTTAAATTATTTTTAACCTATATATTTTAAATCTTATTTTTAACCATGGCAAGCAACAGTACTATAGACTTTGTGAAGAACAATATTATCAAGCAAATGAACAAGGAGGATCAAGTTTTTTCAAGAAAATCCAGCCAAAATGGGAGATTTGTTAGGGTTTTGCCCGAATTTTCTTACATTATTTGAAGTGTATTTTTTCTTAAAAGAAAAGACAAAATATTACCATAAATGTTTTTACTTTTCATGAAAGAAAAATATATTTTTCTTCCATATTTGGTTTATTTTTTCCTTAGAGAAAAAGTTTGGAGATCTATAAATTGAAGATATATATTCTCATAGAAAAAAAATACAAGAACACCCACAATGTAGACATTTAAGAGTTTTGTTTACGAGGAGATTTTCTCTCTACAATTTGAATGTTTTTTATTAGTTGTCAATATGTAGGCCAATTGGCCAAATTCCAAATAATAATATTTTAATTTTTAGTATAAGTTTTTGTTATCTGGATTGTCAACCATATGATATGTAAATGTAAGCTTCCGCATGATGTCCTTATCACCTTTCATAACCCAACACTACCGAGGTGGTTAATTTCGTCAACATTCATAATAAAAAAGTTGCTTTTAGTTTGCTTTTTCTGAGACTTCTTACCAAAAAAATTGCTAGTACAATATCAATAAGCAACAACTAGTGCATTGAGTGGTCGTTTTGTACATTTGTAGTATATTTGTGCTATTAGTTGGAATTTTACTATGCCAACAATTCTTTTTTTTTAAATATTGGCTTGTGTTTGGACATACCATATAAAGTCATAATTTTAAATTCATATTTTAATATGTGATTTGAGATTATGATTTAAAAACTTAAATCAAGAATTCAATTCTTTTTAAATATAAGTCTTAGCTCATAAATTTATGTTTCGTAAAAATAAAAGAATCATATTATATCATAAATCAAAATTAGGAGTCCGAAGCCAAAAGGGTAAAAAAAATTGTCAAAAAATCCAAAAGGGCAACAAAATTGATTTTAGAACCAAAAGGGCAACTTTGTAACGGTTGAACCAAAAGTTCCCATTGCATCTCTTTTAAGAGAAATTTTTACAAGCAAAGGAGATGCATCAAAAATGTAGAAATATATATTCAAAATAAAGTACAAACAACTCATTTTGTTAATCAATTAAATTTAAATCAACATAGAATAGTCAAAGTTTGAGCTTATAGATAAATGGCAAAATCTTTACAAAGTATTACTTTACAAAGATAATTGTCAATGAGAGAATGATACCCAATTCCTAAAGTTCGTACCAAATCTCTTTCCTAAAATGAAGATGTGGTCGGTCAAAATTGGATTCATCAATTTCATTTGCCTCGAATTTCTTTCATCAATCCAAGTCAAACGAGGGGCAGCTGTTGACATCCAATTTTGAACCTCCATATTGTATATTAATCATCGAGCTATTGAATGCCCTACTTGCGGTATGCAATGTACCTGGGCTGCATCACGACAACTCAAACTTTAAATTGTTATTTCCTCTATTGAATGCCCTACTTTGGAGTGCCAGCACCTTATTCATTCAAGGTGCTTTCTCCGATTGTTATTTGGAAATGGAAATCGTCCTGTTGATACTATTGAATGCCCTACTTGCGGGATGTAATGTACCTGGGATGCATCACTACAACTCAAATTTTAAATTGTCATTTACTCTATTTAGTTTGTTTTCCTTATTGAAAACTCTTGTTAGGTGTTTTTAATTTAACCTTGGTGCTATTGTACTGTGTTATGTTTATTTAATATAATCTCTTTTGTTATGTAGTAAGTTTGGTTTCTTTGATATAATCTTTCTATTATGTTTGGTTTCATTAATACAAAACATTAATGATTAATCTGATAACTCGATAGCAATAATAATTCAATAATACTTCTTTGATTTAAGTTATCGTTTAAGTTAAAATATTGAACCTCCAGATTATAGTATTAGTGAAGAAGCAAGCAATCAAAAAAGTTTTAATACATTTTATTTTTATGAAATAATCTCATTTAAATTATATTTCATGTTTATTTTAAAATATATTTTCTAAATAAAATATTGCAAAAGTTATGCCGGTCTTTTCTTCATTTATTCCCACCTACTTGTTAAGATTTTACCCTGATTTCTTACATTATTTGAAGTTTATTTTTTCTTAAAAGAAAAGAGAAAACATTACCATAAATGTTTTTACTTTTTATGAAAGGAAAATATATTTTTCTTCCATATTAAGTTTATTTTTTCTTAAAAGAAAAAACAAAACATTACCATAAATATTTTTACCTTTTATGAAAGGGAAATATATTTTCTTCCATATTTGGTTTATTCTTTCCTTAGAGGAAAAGTTTGGACATCTATAAATTGAAGATCCCTATTTTCATAGAAAAAAACACAAGAACATCCACAATGTAGACCTTTAAGAGTTTTGTTTACGAAGAAATTTTCTCTCTACAATTTTAATGTTTATTTTTTATTAGTTTTCAATATGTAGGCCAATTGGCCAAATTCCAAATAATAATATTTTGATTTTCAGTATAAGTTTTTGTTATCTGAATTGTCAACCGTATGATTTGCAAATGTAAACTTCTGCATGACGCCCTATTAACCTTTCATAACCCAACAAGTGGTATTTGAGCACATGGTTCAATGATCCAATGGTTCAGCAAGATTGAAGAAAAGTTCAAGTGGTTTCAAACCAATTTGCAACAAATTTGATGATAATGAAGATTTTTGTCAATCTACATGTGAAGAAGAAGTTTCAACCATATTTTCAACATTTCTGTTGCTGCAATATTTTTAAATAAAAAAGAAATATTTTAAAACCATTTTTAACTTATATATTTTAAATCTTATTTTTAACCATGGCAAGCAACAGTAATGAAGACTTTGTGAAGAACAAGATTATCAAGCATACGAAGAAGGAGGATCAAGTTTTTTCAAGAAAATCTAGCCAAAAGAGGAGATTTGTTAGGGTTTTGCCCTGATTTTCTTACCTTATTTGAAGTTTATTTTTTTTTTTAAAAAGACAAAACATTACCAAAAATGTTTTTACTTTTAATGAAAGGAAAAAATATTTTTCTTCTATATTTGGTTTATTCTTTCCTTAGAGGAAAAGTTTGGAGATCTATAAATTGAAGATCCATATTCTCATAGAAAAAACACAAGAATACCCACAATGTAGACATTTAAGAGTTTTGTTTACGGAGAAATTTTTTCTCTATAATTTTTTTATTTTTTTATTAGTTTTTAATATGTAGGCCAATTGGCCAAATTCCAAATAATAATATTTTGATTTTTAGTATAAGTTTTTGTTATCTGAATTGTCAACGATATGATTTGCAAATGTAAGCTTCCGTTTGATGCCCTAATCACCTTTCACAACCCAACACTACTGAGGTGGGTTAATTTCGTCAACACTCATAATAAAAGAATTGCTTTTAGTTTGCTTTTTCTGAGACTTCTTACAACAAAAGAATGCTAGTACAATATCAACCTGCAACAACTAGTGCATTTAGGGGTCGGTTTGTACATTTCTAGTATATTTGTGCTATTGGTTGGAATTTTACTATGCCAACAATTCTTTTTTTTTTTTAAAATACTGGCTTGTGTTTGGACATACCATATAAAATCATAATTTTAAATTCATATTTTAATATGTGATTTGATATTATGATTTAAAATTTAAAATCGTGAATTCAATTCTTTATAAATATAAGACTTAACTCATAAACTTATGTTTCGTAAAAATAAAAGAATCATATTATATCGTAAATCAAAATTAGGAGTTTGAAGCCAAAAGGGTAAAACAAATTTCTCAAAAATTCCTAAAGGGCAACAAATTGATTGTAGAACCAAAAGGGCAACTTTGCAACAGTTGAACCAAAAGTTCCCGTAGCATCTCTTTTAAGAGCAATTTTTACAAGCAAAGGAGATGCATAAAAAATGTAGAGATATATATTCAATATAAAGTACAAACAACTCATTTTGTTAATCAATTAAATTTTAATCAACATAGAATAGTCAAAGTTTGAACTTCTAGATAAATGGCAAAATTTTTACAAAGTATTACTTTAGAAAGATTACTATCAATGAGAGAAGGATAAAAAGTTATCAAGACACATAACCAAATACATTAGATGTCTAAATAGAAACTCATTCAAACTAATGAGGAATATCTCTAAAAAAAATATATAGGAAGAACAACATAAATAACAAAAAAAGTAAATATATAGGAGAGCAACATAAAAAAAATAACAAAAAGAGTAAATATGTAGGAGAGTAACATAAATATAATAACAAAAAGAGTACCTGAAAATTACAATAGAGATGAATGAAAAATACAAGTGAGAGAGAATGGAAAAATAAAATAAAAGAACACTTCAATTAAACTCAATTTGGCTAATTAAGGAGCTTGTTAATTAATTAATGTTAATTCATCTTATTTAAGTTTTAGTCAAATTTGCTAATTAAACTCAATTTGGATAACTTCTTAATTCCCATGGCCATAATTGCAAATCATGTGGCTATTTTCCTATTACAAATCTAACCCCTTTCTTACCTTGCATTTAACTCTTTTAAGGCCAATTGTGGGCCTTTGCTTACTTTTCAGCAACCCAAATTCAATAGCAACCCAATCCCAAATAACCCAAAAACCAACCCAATTTTCTTTTATTCCAGTTTTTAATTCCCAGCCCACCAACATACGTACAACAGCAACCGACAACTCCAATCAGCAATACAATGCGCGACCCGACCCCTGTACGATTTTCTCCTTCTTCTTCCTCGCAAAAATCCCTATACAATACACACGCATACAAACCAAAATGACCCCACCTCGTCTCCTTCACACATTTTTCTTCTCCAGACACATAAAAAGCCCATAAATCGCAAACTCGGAAAACCAACAAATATCAACATCGCCTGCAGCAGCCATCACCATAGTTGTCCCCCTTTTCCCCATTTTCAGGGATTTTCTAATCTCTTCCATTGTTGGCCTTGAAAAGGAGCAAAGGAATTCGAATTTCAAATTCAAATTCAAAATTGCACCCATTTTCCCCCTAATCGGCCATAGTTTTCCTTTGTATAAACCACCCCCTACCTATCGTTCAATGGAGGAATGAGCGAGCATAGGGGAGGTTTTTGAGTTTGAGTTCTTTGGCAATAGCCGTTTTACACTTAAAGTTTTATATTTAATTCTCTGGTTCTAAGTTTCGCTGCTCTTAGCTCGTTTGTCCTAGTCTCGCTACCCCGAAAGAGGTATATGACTTCAACTTTTCTTTAAATCTCTTTGGGTTAGTTGATTGTTTGATGGCGATGGTTGTATGGAGGTTAGAGTTCTCTGTGTTTTGATTGAATCTCGATCTTTGTTTGCTTGGGTTCGAATATGATTTGGATATAGTAGTATGAATCTTAGAGTATTTTTGTGTCAATTTCAAGATTGTAACTCGATATTTTACTCGCTTTCTTGTTGCTTCATTAGTTTCATTTCGTTTGATTTTTGCAATATTCTCTTCTTTTCTCGTTTGTGTGTTTGAATAAACCTTAAATTTTGTCAAACATGTCTTCTCGTCAAGTTATTTCGAGTTGATCTTGTGTTTCAGTACTGTTTGGTTTTGAGCTTCTAATTGGATGTTTTTCAAGTTGCCTTGGAGTGTTGAGTTTTGTTTTCTTGCCAACTTTAGCCTATTTCTGGTTCTTATTTCTTTTTGAGTCTCTCCCTGCTTCTCTCGTTTGATTATTATCTCTTTAAATTCTCTGTATCGGTTCAGTTTGTAGTTCACAGGTTAGTTGATATTCAATTAATAAGACATAATGCAATTGGTCCTTTCTCTAGTTGTTGATTGCTCCCTACCTTAAGTAATGTTAACTTGAATAATCTTAACCCCTCCCTTAGCATGATTCAAGTCCCTTATATTATGTGTTTGCTAGTTTATGTTTTTAAATTGAAAGTGTTGGTATTTGACTGTTTAAAATTCTTAGTGTGGGATTCATATCTTAGCTTGTCATGTTTCAATTTCTTTTGGCTACCTTGTTGTGTAGTTTTCTATCAACATCCATATAATTAGATTTTATTTTGTTTGTTGGGAAACTCTTGAATCTAGCCCCCTTTGAAATACAATTTGTATTTGTATATTTCTTAACTGGAAAATTACTTTTGAAATAAGAAGTAATGTCAAGCCAAATTTATCATGATCAATAATTCTTTTTCTTGCCTTTTATCTGTTGCTTTGTTGTTTATCAGTAAGATCAAATTTTGTTCTTTAATTTTCTTCCTATATTTTATTTTTCTTCTTTTTTTAGTTTCCAATGTACAAGAATGGGACCATGCCTATGCCATATGATAATCATTCCTTCTCTAATATATTTATTGTTTTAATTCCCTTTAGATGCTAGTCTTGACATTTTGCTTGAATGCACATTTGGTTACATTCTGGTGGGGATTTAAATTAGTGCTCACATGATCAATATTTTAGATAATCTTGTATGCTCCAGAGTATAGATAAAAACTTGTCCCTTTTTGTTTTGTTATGCCTATCAACTTAACATTTCTTCTTAATGTTCTATGACTAGTTTAGATGAACTAATCCGTATTGTTTATTTTATTCGCATGTGACACCAATTTGAGTTCACTTTGGACTCTATTCTTGCATTTCTTCGAGTTGAATTCATTCGAGTTAGCCCCATCGATCTGAACAAAAAGGGAAGCTAAAACGAGGCGATTAGGAAGCAAATAATGCAGAAAAAGGACTGATATGCACCATGTATACATTCAGTATATATTGATATACAAATCGAGTGAAGCAAGATACAGGAAAAAATTGAATTACATGTTGCAGGGGTCGAAATAAGTTGTATATATTTGGTATGCAGTCCGATATACAGAAAAATGGGTCAAAATACAGCCCATATATAGAAATGTAAACTTGGTGTATACACAGTTGTTGGAGAGTGAAAATGGGCCGAAAAAAGGTCCAAACATGCAGTTGGCCCATTATTAGATTTAGGATGGGTTGGGCCAAAGCCCAAAAATCTGATTTTGACTTCTCTTTTATTTATCCTCCTTATTTGCTTATTTGTGATTTGCTTTAATTCTAACCATTTTATTTGATTTGGTTTAATTTAACTAAATTCCACAAAAGATGAACCATATTGTTTATGTTAGTTTATTTTAATAAAAATTCATTTTTTATCAACGCTTGCCATATTATTGAAGACTTTTACTTAATCTTCAATTATTTTAAAATGTTTTTTATGCTTAAATTAACCAATTTGGTTTAAATTATTATTTTAAAAATGAGTCAAATAAATTCTAATTAATCTAGTTTTGGTAAAATTCTATTCACTTGCATTTTAATTCAAATGTTTCATTTTACGTCCCTTTCTCTAAAAAATAAAATAAAATAAAATGTGTCATTTATTTAATTATTTTCTCAAAGTTAATCAAATATTGTAAATTATTATTTTTATGTTAAATCATTTTTCAAAAAATATATATGGCCAAATATTTAATTTAAGTCATAGGATAACCACATGTTAGCGGGCGCTTCAAATACCTTAAAGACCTTCTCGAAGCGTAAATAAGAACCTCTTACCCATTTTCTCTAAATTTTTAAATATTTAATCTGTTAAAATCTTTAAATTAAGTTTTCTTAATTTCTTTAAAAAATTAAGTGACGACTCTTTTCTAAATATTTTTCTCAAATTATTTTATACTTGAAACATTTCAAAAAGTGATTTTGCTAAAGATAGTAAAATTACGACATAACAATAATTGCCCTCAAATATGAATTGAATGACCGAAAGCAAACATGTTGATACTCATTTTGAACTCACTCTTCTAATATAGTAGAATTAGACTTAGAATATTGGATTTGGGCATATTTTTTAAGAAATGGGATTTAGAGTATTGTAGTGCATGCGACGTAAATGGCAGAAACAAAAAATTACATATAACAATTATTGATATAGGTATTTTATCAAACTATTCCAATTAAATGATGTTTAGTATTAGGTTTTGGAAAATGATTTGAAGAATAAGTATTTAATATGGAGAGTAAAACATACAAAAATATAGTTGTCTTTTCTTGATATGTCAAAAGTGACAAGTAAAAATGAAAATCTATTTTATGAATAAGTGACAAGTAAAAGTAAATGGAAGGAGTAGTTAAAAAGTACTCCCACTGTATCAATTTATGTGATGTAGTTTGACTTGATACAGAGTTTAAAAAGGAAAAAAAAACTTCTGAAATTTGTGTTATAAAATAAGTCATAGATGTTTGTGTTGTTATACATAATTTCATTAAAGGTAAAATGAACATTTTAAAATTAATTGTCACTAATTATAGAAATGTGCCCTTTTTTTAGACTAACTCAAAAAGAAAAGTAAGTCACACAAATTAAGACAGAGAGAGTTAAAAAAACTTAATAACTAATATTATATATTTAAATAATTATAAATTTTATGTATATAATTTATCGGTTTGATTTGGTGACCTTTTAGATTTCTTTTAGTAGAATCAAAATTAAACCAAATATTGATGATTTTTTAAATTTAAAACAAACCAAATGTCAATTTTTTAAATTTGTTTGGTATTTTATCAAATCGTGAATACCGCTAATTGTGTCTATGAAAATTTTGAAATGTGATTTTAACATTCACCTGGCTATAAAAATTTGTCATTAAATAAGTAATAATTTTTTTGAAAGGACTACAGTGAGTTGGAATAGGAATCCTAAGTTGTTTAGGATTTTTTATTTTTTATGTTTATTTAATAATGTCTAGTTATGATTTGTTTGTCCTAGTTCATATTGAAATATGTTTTCTAATCCTAATTTAATTTATGTCTTACTATAATAAATTGGGATGTTGCTAGTTATTTTTAACATACAGAAAATACAGAAAATAAAGAATATAAGAAATAGAGATAACTTGAGTAAGATTCAAGAACTTATGAAATTATAAATAAAATACTTTTCTTCAAATTCGTATCAGAGCTTCTACGATCCTGGTAGAAGATCCACGATTTTCCGCAGCCAGCGAACGACTATGACTTATATATGCCATATGTTTGGCCAACGATCATATTGATAAACATCATGCGAATGATACATGTATGAAAAAAACATGTTAGGAGGAAGGATTTACAAAATCATTACAGATTTAAAGAAGTGCAAGCAAACATGACACAACAGAAAGAAACTCTTCTCTAATTGAAAGTTGGAGAAAGGTAAACAAAAATAAATAAATAAAAGAGTTGGTGGGAAGGGTATCAACGAGAATTGGAGAGAAAGTGCTCCAACAAAAAAAATTGGTGGGAAGGGCATCAAAGAGAGTTGGAGAGAGAGTGCTCCAACACAAAAAAAAGTTGGTGGGGAGGGCATAAACGAGAGTTGGAGAGAGAGTACTCCAACACAAAAACAAACAAGGAGTTGGTGGAAAGGGTATCAATGAGAGTTGGAGAGAAAGTTCTCCAACACTTGGAAGTTGGAGAGAAGTGCTCCAATACAACCATGAGAAAAAATATTGTGAGTTGGAGAGAAAGTGTTCCAACACTTGAAAGTTGGAGAGAAAGTACTCCAACACAACCAAAGAAAAAATGATAATTGAAGAAAAGTACTCCAACAATTGAAGGTTGAAGAGAAGTTCTCTAAACAACAAGAATGAAAGTGAAGATTGAAGAAAAGTCATTTACAATACAACAACAATGACAAGATGAAAAATGCAAGAGTATACAACTTTGAATTACGAGAGCATGTTGGAAAAATAATTCAAAGTTGGAATAGGAATCTTAAGTTGTTTATGATTTGGTATTTTTGGTATTTATTTAATTGATGTCTAGTTAGGATTTTTATTTATCCTAGTTCATATAGGAATATGTTTTCTAGTCCTAATTTAATTTACGTCTTACTATTATAAATAGAGAAGTTACTAGTTATTTTTCAATGTACAGAAATATACAGAAAAGAAAGATCTAGAGAGAACTTAATTAAGATTCAAGAGTCTTTTAGTTTATAAATAAAATGTTTTCCTTCATGTACTCTATGTTGGTTGCCTCATTTAATTAATACTCTTTTTTTTAAACGAATACCTAGAATAATATAATTTTCAGTTAAAATTACATACCTTTTTTTTGCTTTTGTGTTTAGATGCACACCTGGAATTTTAGTCATATTTTACACGTGTGTTAGTTATATATGTGTCACGACCCGAGCCTACACCCTGGACGTGGCCGGCACTCAAAGACCATTGCTGGTCCCCAAGCGAACCCTCATCCTGGCTGACTACAAGCGGAAAACTGATTCAAGCATACAAAGCTTAAAAACTGAAATAAAAGTTCGTAAAACTTAAATACAAACTTTAAGTCCAAAGAAAACTCTGTATAATAAAATATATACAACTCGCCATAAAAAGGCAACTTTAGTCTTTAAAACATTTAATAAAATAAATGATACAGACTTCTCAATTGTACTGACTATCTATGAAGCCTCTAACTGATAAAGATGGAAGTCGGGACAAGACCCACGACATCCTAACAACTGATGTAACTGAAAGGTAAATGAAATCCTCCGAAACCAAGGAGGCTCACCATAGCTAACTCGAACTCTCGGATGTATCAACGAAGCTCCTGTTGATGATCCTGAATACCTGTGTCTGCATCATGAAAAGATGCAGGCCAAATGGCTCAGTACGTGGAATGTACGAGCATGTAAGGGGAATTCTAAAACATAAACATAAGCTTGAAACTTGATAAAAAGGAAACATACTTGCCTGTTTTCAATCTTACTCAACTCAAGGAATACTCCAAACTACTCAAACTTACTCAACTTAGAAGTACTCAAGGATAAGATACTCAACTCAGAGATTAGATACTCAACTCAAGGATATGATATTCGACTCAAAGATATGATATTCGACTCTGGATACTCAACTTTGAATACTCAACTAAATATGACTGAACTCATTTCAATATAAAGCAATTTAAAACAAGTGCAATATAAAGAAACAAACTGTTTAAAAACATGCTGTCAAATCTGTGTGTATGCAAGGATACAACATAACTCTGAAATGTATATAAAAATACAATAAACTGATGTATATAAAAATACAATAACTTCTGTGGGAGTTTCTCTAACCGACAACCATCACATAAGAGCTATAGTGATGATACAGCGATCTACCTCACGCTGCCAGCGCATCCTATACCCGGCCAAAGGTATAGGACCTGAACTACTAATGGATCCACTAGTCTATGTGAAAAAGGTTCATCTAAAAAGTATGACCCTTTTCTACCCATGATGGCTACATGGTTTATGGGGGCTGTGAGTTGTTTGAACTCTCCCCCATATCGGTGCTCAATACTACTCCCAAAATATACTAGCTCTTATGTTTTAAAAACATACTTTTTTTCTGCTGATTTGAGATAATTGCTCAAAAACTTAGCTCAAAGGCTATCTTGGAAATCTCAGTTTCCCTGCTTGCTTCATTTAGAAAGCTATTACTTTTTTCTGAAAACTAGCCCGAAAGCTCTTTGGAAATCTCAGTTGCCGTTCTTATTTAAATGTGAAAACATTTATAAACTCTTTGGGAATACTTAGTCCCCATATACTTTTGAAGAAAAGGACTTCAAACTTTACTCTTTACTCTTTACTGAACTCAAAACTTAAGTCTTTAAACAAAGTTAAAACGTTTGTAAAAGACTTCTTAAAATATGGTTCATACCGAATTATGGACATGAACTACTAAATGCAAGGTTTTCAATAACCATAGATAGAACTCAAATACTTGGAACTCAAGAACTTCAATGATACTACTAATTTCAAGAATGCTCAACTCAGAGGGTTCATGCGGAATTATGAGCATGAACGATTCAACTCAAGGACTCAAAGATACTTCTCTTCTTAAGATTGCTCGACTTATAGGATTCATGCGAAATTATGGGCATGAACAATTCAACTCAAAGACTTTATGGGTAACATGTAATAGTCCCATGCTTAGAAATATAATCTCAAAGGGGATTAGGAACTCAATACTCAAGACTTAGAACTTGAAGATACTACTCCTCTCAAAGATACTCAACTTCTGGAGTTCATGCGGAATTTATGGGCATGAACGACTTGACTCGTAAGTTACATAACATTATGAAACTCATGTATGTGACTCTTCTCATTCTCTGACTTACTTCCTCAAAACTTAGTTCAAATCGATAGTTGATCTCAAAGGATTCACAATTGAACTCAAAGGCTTTCTTGAACTCTACTCTTAACTCTCTCTTGAATTTGAATTATGAATTCAAGAGTTATGATTCATGATATGAAGGATCTCAATAACAATATAGATATTCGATAATTAGGAATAGAACTTTTAAAACAAACATGAATTCAAGAACTCAAAATCAACTTATCTCAAGAATACTCAAATCTAGGGAAAGTATCATATATTACTCTTTTTCTGATTTGAAAGTAGATGTAGGGCGTGAGGATGAACTAGTCCAACACTATGATAGCCTTACATACCTAGAAGAACAAGATTCTTGAAGAATCTTGAAGAAGAACTTGATTAGAAGCCTTGAAACCCTAGCTTGAAGGTAAACAATCAAGAAAACCTTTCTTGAGATTTTTGAATTAGTTTCTTGAAATCTCTATGGTCAAGAATTATTATTTTCATTAGTGAAGATGAAAATCTGATTGTTTTGAGCCTTTTATTAGTCAATAATTTCATTTATGGTTTCTTGGAGGTAAAAAGACAAAAATGACTCTTTTTAATATTTTCCCGTCGGCTAATTCGTAACAGCACTGTATAGGTTACTAAAATAGTCATAACTTTTTACTCATATATTGGATTAACGTGAAACTGGTGGGGTTGGAAAGTAGATTCAATTACCTTTAATTGGATAGGCTATGGCTCACGTAACTCTTAATATTCTAAGAGATATGGTCGTTTAAAGTTGACCTAAGCAGAATCTTACTTCAAAACTTAATGAAACTTCAAGAACACTTGTCAATAACTCATCAAGAACTCTAATCTTTAAATTTCAAGAACGAAATTACGCTGAATAAATCATGATTGGCGTGTGGGTGAAAGAACCCAACACTATGGAAGCTTACATACCTCTTAGGGATTAAACCCATGGCGAAAATCCGCAACAAGATGCAAGAATCTCGACGGACGCTTTCATCCTTTCTCTTTTCTCCTCTTTTCTCTTCTTCTTGAACTCTCAACTAAAACCCTAGGTGTATTTTAGAATTATAAAACTGAACCTAATCAGATTAGACCCCTAAAATATTACTAAAAACGAATTAAATCTGATTGGGTAAGGAAAAGACCAAAATACCCTTCTCTATTTTCGGCTAACCTTCCTTAACTGGACAGTCTATCTTCAAAAGGTCATATCTCACTCATCCGACCTCGAAACATAGCAAACTCTGCGGCGTTGGAAAGATAATTCAAAGATATTCGATACGGTATCTGGTAGCACACCTAATTCATCCTGAGCTCGGATTTATGGTTGTTTGAAGTCAATCCAAAACTCATACTTAAGCATAACTTGCAAAATTTCAGATTTTGCTATTTCCAATTTAATTATTTTTGAAACTCAAGGTGCTACATCTAGTAACCTTAACACTTAAGAAATTTTAAATTCCTTGGTAAAATCTCACTCCTACGAAGAACGGTTTGAGTCTTAGTTCAAAAATTTTCTGGGGTGTTACAATATGATTGAGAACAGACATACATGAAAAATTAAAGAGTGTTAAATGAGTTTGTTAGATTTGTTATTATTTTGAAAAATTGATGATTGATGCTTGTTCTTTATGATACATTGAACTTATGTTTCAAATTTGAGCTTATAATTTTGAACAATAAAATTATCTTTTTGTTGGACAAAACCTGGATATACACACTTGAAACTTTAACTATTTTTAACATCTGACCAACCATGCATGCCTGGGCACTGTCATAAATAAAAATTAAAAGGGTGCTAAATATTTTTGTTAGTTTTTTTGTTATTTGACAAATTGATTATTGATGTTTATTCTTTATGTACATAAAGCTTATGTTTCATATTTGAGTTTATTTAGAGTAGATTTGTGTGTTGAAATTTTAAAAATAATTTTTTTATTTTATTGGCAAAGAATTTCAGACCCACATCCCTAAAACTTTAGCCAAATTTAACATGTGTTCCAACCATGTATGCATGAATGCAATCATAAATACAAAATTAAAAGGTTGTTAAATAGTTTGTTAGTGTTAAAAAAATCTAGTATCTTAAAAGAAAGTATTTGTATTAATATATTCATTCTATTAAATGAGTCTTAATATCTACTTAATTATCTTAAAAGTAAATATTATAGTTGGTCGAGAATATAGTTGTTGCAACATCTCTTCTTGACATATGTGTTTCACCTACTAGCTTGAATTGTTTGCTTCACCTATGTGTTTTGCCTACTTGCTTAGGCATGCTACTAGCTCAAATATGCTATGTGCTTACACATATTATGTGCTTAAACATCCTACTTGCTTAAGTAGGTGACACACTTGCTTAAAAGAAAATTTATGTCCTACTTGCTTAAGAGCCACTTACATGCTTATAGAAATATTCTAGAAGTGGTTTGTTCGGTCATATGATGGTATCAAAGTTAAGGCACCGAGTTTCGCTCCGTCTCACCCTAGCTTGAGGCATTACAATTGTACTCCTAAAGACTTTGTGGACATAATATGTATGATCTTTTACAATTTTCAGTTCCAGTCTTGTCGGCTTATCATGCATATATATATCCAGTTGTAGCTCTGTTTACTTTCTAGTTATATCAGTTGAGTTGGCATTGTCGACCCTTTTATGATGTTATTATTATTGTTGTTGTTGTGACCTTGTCGGTCTAGATATAGTATTCCAATAACTATGTTGTCTGGCCTTGTCGGTCGTTGTTGTCTCTTTTTAGTTATGTTTCAGTAGCTAGCTCGATCGAATAAATTATCAAGTGTCTGTTGCGCCTCTTGTAGTTTCGGGCGTGACGTTCTTGACCAGAAATCATTACACTTCAAAAGGAAACAAAAAGAATAAAAGGAAGATGAAGGGTTTGGTGCTTCAAAATATTAAACTACCTCATAGGAAACCAAGTACACACTAACACATGTCTCAAAAAAGACTTACGTGAATGATCTATAATAGTAGCATTAATTTGAGAATTCACTTCATGATTCTCTAAGGAAGCAAAAGAAATCATCTATGTTCCTCAGACAAAAAGAAAACTAGAAATCTAGAGAAAACAGGTAAAAATGAATCCAAGACATGTGACCTAGTTAAATCATGATATGTGGGAGGTACTAAAAACGTAGCCAGACAAAATGTGTGGTTGATCAAGGACGCATGAAAGATAGCCAAAGTAACAACATAAATCTGAAAGATCGATAAAGCGATTTACCATGTCTAATCAAATCGAACCAATACTTATAGACTCCTTGAAGAGAAGCCATTCCCCCACATTAGCCGTTATGAAATCGTCCCACGAGTGAAGCTGAACCTTACTATTTACTCTTATGTGCCATGAGTTGTGTTATTTATCATGAGTTTTAAAAATTAATTATGATCAATCAACTCATGCGAAGTCACACCCTATAAAAGTTATAGGATCATCACCTTATAAATCATCCATTTTTACATTACAAGAATATTATAATTTCTCTAACAATTTAATTACTTGTCTGATTAACTTATTCATTCAACTAACCTTATCTGGGGATATCTTGACGTCGATATCATTAGAATTAGGTCGACTCAGGATATTCTAATCTATTATTTATTTAATATATTAAATTTGTCATTAGATAATTTCTTACTTGCTTAATAATTTATTTGCCTCGATCACATCAATACTTATTATCCTTTAAACCCCACATACAAATTCAAATGTACAATTTTGGGGAGTAAATAATATTCTAAAGGCATCAGAAAATAAAGGAGACAAATAGTAATACACATTATTTGCCACTAGTAAATCTTAAAATTTACATACCCCTCTTCTGGTGGCAATGGCTACCATTTCAACAGGACAACCTCCCACTGGGGAAGATCTAGCTTTACAGGAGGTAAAGTCACTACACAAACTTAATTTTCTTGTTACATTGCGACCAAAACTTTTGATGGCCAAACCTATCCCAATGGAACCTATTGCTTTCCTACATGGATATTATAGGGTGATTTGGGAAGATGGGGAAGTGGAATAAATGATTATCAAGGAGAACGTGGAGTTTGTAGTCATAGGGTAATTTTTCTATGGATTTCGAATATTCAAGAGTTGAGAAAATTGATACCTAAACAATGCGAGTTGAAAGTAGAATGCAATATCGGATTGTTGAGCAACATTCACATATTGATTAGGGCATCATGTTTGGAGGATTATTTCAATTTTCTATCAAAGCCAACATACTACATATTGCATATGGGATGGGCGTATCTAATGAGGAATTTAAAATGGAATTCAGTGTTTAATCAGGAGGGGAAACATCTACGACAATCGCATGGATCTCTTTTCCAGTGCTGCCGCTGAATTTTTTCATAAAAAATGGTATTTTCATTAGCAACTATTGTAGACAAACCATTACAGGTGGACTTAGCTACAAAGCATCGAACACAACCTAGTTGTGCAAGGGTAAATATAGATGTGGATTTGTTGGGTGATTTACCAAAAAAATAATCACGGTGGGTATGAGGAAACAATCAAGAGAGATCCTTGAAAAATGGATCAGAAGTAAATATGATTATATGTCAAAATATTGCAAGAATTGTAGAATTCAAGGACATAATAAAGCAGAGTGCTATGTTATTCATCTGGAATAATATCATAAGAAAGAGACGGGGGAAGAAGGAACTTAAAGGGAGAAAATGGGAGGAAAAATAGAGAGGTGTATGACAAATAAACCACCGTGACAGAGGAACAACAAAAAAGGAAGGAACAAGGGGATGGCAAGGAGAAGAAGCACAAGGGGGTGAAGCCTGGACAAAACAGGAAATAGGAAAAGTAGAACAAGTATGGAACAAAAAAACTAATCAACATGAAATATAAGGGATTAGTACATAAAATAGAAGATGGCGGGGAAGTACAAGAGGCATAGTTACAGACAGGCAAGGGAGACCTACTAAGAAATGGATAGAGAAATTTTTTATTGGTAAGAATACAACACCAATTAGCGGATCAAAGAACAAACGGGGGGAGCATAAATGGTAACAACACAGAACAAAGAGTCCATATCAATGCCAGTTGAGCCAGAGTTCATAGATAAGGATAAGAGGATGAGGGAAGAAATACAATTGATAGGGATGCTACAACGATAATATGGAGGTAAAAGAAAGGGGTAAGGAGAATGAAAAAGAAGCAACTGAAAAAGATGAGGAGTCATGCTCCAAGAAAGTCAAAACGGAAGAAACACACAACAAAAATATGCCATATTTAGAGGAGATCACACAGAAAGAGAAGTAAACAAAAAGGGATATGGATGAGGATGAAAAAATAGAGGAAAATATAGACAAAGTAGCGAGAGATGGTGATTTTTTGCCAAGGCAAATCATCGAAAGCCAAGCCAAAAGAAGTAAATCATGTCAACCTTCACTTCCATTACAAGTGAAAACAAGGAGTGGCAAGGAAAGGCCAGATGTGTTTCTCAATGATTGGGAAAACCATATTTTGGAACATTAGTTTTGTTAGGTCTCAAAAAGCTTTTGAGGGGCTAGTGGACCTAAATAGAAGGCATAAATACAGTTACATAACTCTTATGGAACTTTTCCAAGGCCCACAATAACTAGACCACTACAAAAGGAAATTGGAAATGGGAAATACATATTGCAATTGTACAAAAAATCTAGGTGTTTTGGGAAGAAGAATGGATCGGTGAGGTTATAAGAGACCATGGACAACAACTAACAATGAATCTAAGGAAAAGTAATATAGAATGCTTGTATGTCCTATGTAATGCCCTAGAAAGATTAGAATTATGGGAAGAGCTGGATTTTATAGCTATAGAAAATAATAATCCCTGGCTTGTGGGGGTGACTTTAACGTAATTCTAAATGTTGAAGAGAAGCAAGAGGGCTTGGATTTTACTCCTTATGAGGTGATAGAGTTTGACCAATGCATAAACAATTGTGCATAACAGAACTGAAAACTTGTGGCAGTAGGTTTACATGGTAGAAGGGAAGAATTAAAGGGGAGTGTATTTTTAAAAGGTTGGATAGGGTGTTTCGAAATTAGGAGTTTTTTAATGTGCTGCCAACTAGTGAAGTACACCATCTAGTAATGCAAGGTTTGGATCATGCCCCCTATCATGTGATTTCATATTAGAAGAGGAACCGACAATGAAACCTTTCAAACTCCTAAACTTTTGGACAAAATATCCAAACATTAAGAAAATAATAGAGGAAAACTGGAAAATAAAGTTTGCGGGATGCCCATTTGTTGAATTTCAAGCCCAATATTAAAAAGGGGAAATGGGTATTAACAAAGTGGAGCAAGCATACATTTGGTAACATCTTTCAACATATTGCCACTTTAGAAGATAAAATAAGGGTGAAAGAAGTACAACTAGAGGTGAATTCTACACCTGAGAATAGAGAGGCCTGAAAAAAGTTGAGATTGAGCTAAGAAAGTTGTTACACATTGAAAAGGAGTTCTAGAAACACAATACATGAATGAGATGGTTTAACGATGGGGATAGGAACACAAATATTTTTCATGGTATAAGGAAGAAACTTCACTTGACAGAAATGCAAATAGCCCACAGAGATGTGTTTAATATAAGCAAAAATATATGGGCTAGAGCAATATCCTTTTTTTGGGGACCAATTTAGAGCAGTGATGGAAATGAAGGTATGCTGAATATAATGCCAAGGTTGATCACTCATGAGTAGAATGAAGAGATGTGTAGACTCCTAAATATAGAGGAATTCAAACAAGTGGCTTTTGAACTAAATGGGGATAACAGAAGTGGGCTTGATGTATTCTCTGAGATGTTCTATCAAAGTTGTTGGGAAATTTTAGGTGAGGATATCACAAAAATGGTCAGGGCTTTCTTTTGTGGAAGGAAAATTCTGAAGTTTATCACTCATACAAGTCATGATCTACTATCAAAGAAAGTGGAAACCTGTTAGTTTGTGTACTTTTTCTTACAAGATCATATCGAGGGTTTTGCATATATGAAATACTAAATGGCTTCCAGACATTATATCAAGGAACCAAACATGGTTTGTTAAAGAAAGAAATATAACATATAATGTTTTACTCACTCAAAAAATCATTAGGGATATTAATCTGACAAAGAAGTTCAATAATGTGGTGGTGAAATAGGATATGGCTAGAGCATATAATAGGGTTTCTTGGATCTTCTTAATCAAAGTGTTGAGAAATTTGGTTTCTCAAAGGTCATTATTGACATGGTGTGGAGACTTATCACATATAACTAGTACTCAATAAAAGCTTTTGGTTTCTTTCAATCATCCATAGGACAAAAACAAGGGGATCCTCTTTCTCCCACTTTATTCATTATCACAACAGAAGTTTTGGACAGGGTATTGAATAAGCTACATGAAGATGCCGGGTTACTGGGGTATGAGATGCCTAAATGGAGTCCTCTTATAAATCATCTATCACATGCAAGCTATCATATTGTTCTATTCAGGGGACATGAAGTCTATTTACGAGATGATGGGGTTCTAAGGGAGTACAAGAAGAGTTTAGGACATATGATTAATCTAAACAAGAGTTTCTTTTACCTGCATGATAATACTCCTCTGATCGTGAGTATTAGACTAAAGAGAATTATGGGTATTAAGCAGGGATATTTTCCATTTATATACCTCGGATGCCCAGTTTTCTATGATAGAAAGAAAATGAGTCATTTTGACGAATTGGTGAAATGTGCAAAAGAGAATTATGATGTGGCAATATAAATGGATATCTTATGGAGGAAAGTACGTTCTGATTGCCCATGTTCTATAATACTCAATGACTATTTATTTGTTATGAACAATAAATCCTCCTAAGAAAACCATCAAACAGTTGCACCAAATTTTGGCAGGCTTCTTTTGGAGTAAAATAGGAGGAACAAAATGGAAACATTGGGTAGCTTGGAAAGATATGTGTCTCCCAAGAATGAAGGTGGGTTAGGATTTAGATTACTCACGAGGTCACAAAAGCACTTGTTGAAAAATTATGATGGACTTTTAGAACGTATATCATCGTGGAGTTCTTTCATGTGGAACAAATACTGCAAGAAACATCATCTTCTTATGGCAAAAGGAACATGGGCATCTCACGCATGTAGAAAAATATTTGAGATATGGAAAGAAGTGGAGCATGAGATATGGTGGCAACTCAAAGCGAGAGAAATGAGTTTCTAGTTTGACAACAGGAAAAACCAAGGTGCATTGTATTTCATAGAAGATAGAATTATGGGAGAGGAAGAAATAGAGGTGAAACAACTTACTGTGAATGGAGAATGGGACATACAGAGCATCAGAGGCCTAATCTCGAAGAAGATGACTGAATATATTGTGAAAAATATTAGGACAAATATTGAGGAAGAAGCATTTGATATACCTTGGTGGATGGGCAACTCCGGTGAAGTTTTCACTGTGGGGTCTTTCATCGAGAGTATAAAACAGAAAAAGGATAAACATTGGTAATGGAATTATGTCTAGAGTAGAAGGGTCCCTTTTAAGATCAATTTTCTGCTTTGGAGGAGCTGGATATGTAGAATTGCCACTGAGGACATTCTCAAAAGAATGAGAATCATTATAGCCTCCAGATGTTACTGTTATGAGTCTCATGAAGAGGAAACTCTAAGTCACGTTTTTCTAACAGCTCCCACGGTCCAATATCTACGGAAGTAGTTTGCTTTTTGTGTAGGTGTAATACCCCATACCTTCCAACACCTATACAACTAAGTGAACATGAAAAAAATATTTGAACTCGAGATAGTAAAAAGTGATATTTGATATTAAAGTCATAAGTGGTCAAGTGTGTATTAGTGTTAAGATCATGTAAAGAAACTAAGATATGGAAAATGATGTAAAATAAGTGAGGTGCTTGCTTGACTAAATTAAGCTACTAGGTGACAAGTAGGTGCATCACCTACTTAAGGTATATGGAACAAGTTAAAAGGAGCAAGTAGGTGCATCACCTGCTTTGACTTATGGGTCATATGGAGGCCTAAATTAAGTGATCAATTTGAGGCCCAATCTGTCCAAGAAAAGGGGGAAAATGAAAAAGAATGACAGTCCAAGGCCCAATCATTCCAAGCCCACAAGAAATAATTTGAATGGAAAAGTAGGTGCATCACCTACTTAAATGTGTGGCCTAAATTAAAGACACATGGTGGCTGCAAATGAAGTACAAGAAAGGTGGCAAAAGAGAACCTATTAAGGCCAAAAATCTGATAAAAATATCTCATTTTCCTCTCATCCAAATTTTAAGCTCTCAAGTTCATATATTTCTCTCTCTAAAGAGGAAACATCCACCCAATATTCCCACTAGGGTTTTAAGTATTTTTCATCGCCGTTTCTTCCAAAGCATCCACAAGATCACCTTCTCTCCTCTATTGCTTCAAGTATATTGGACAGTTCTTTAAAGAGAGTGAAATAGAGATAGTTATATGTGTTGCCAGCCAAGGTTCTGCCACTCTCTTCCAAAGATTAAGAGAAGGTTATAAAAACAGTAATTGAAGGAGAATAAAAAATTAAGATAGCCAAGGTAAGACGCTGCCACAACCTCTAATTATTAGTTTATTTTAGAGTTCTAGACATACTTGTTTATTAGAACTCGTGGGATAGTGATTGAAAACCATAAATTCAAGTCTTTTAGTTATTTTGGGGTGTTGAGGACTGTTATTGTATTGATTTGTTTATGGGATGCCATGGATGTACTTAGAGAATGATTGTGGAAAGCGGTTAGGGGGCTGATTTATAAGTTGTGGTGATACACCATTAAAATTAAAGTTTTTGTAAGCTTACTGCCCGTCCCATCTCAGGTACTGTTTTATATATATATAAATTAAAATTAAAATTAAAGTTTTTGTAAGCTCACTGCCCGCCACATCTCAAGTACTATTATATATATATTATGAAGACTGTGGAGTGCCGAAAAACCTCATGGGAATGTTTTTTCATGTAAATAACTATAACTACAGAATATGTGAAAGAACACACTCAATCAGAAGGATTATGGGCTGCCTGCCTGGCTACTGTTTTGATGAGTTGAAATATCCCGAGTTAGTTGGTAAGCTTCTAATATTAGCCATATTGATTGTTTGTTGTAGATGAAGATTATGACGTTAAAGGACATGTTGAGACTTCATAAGCTAAATGAATTGGGAATTGAGGTATGTAAGGCTATTTGATCCCATATCTTTTGGCATGAAGTCCTATATTTTGTGTACCAACAAATTGAGATCTCTAAGTGATCCTCATGGTAAAAGATACAATGTGAGGGTGTACAATCTCCAATGTAGTTAATGGTCTTCCAATCCAAGTTTTCAAATATGTCAAACTACTTCTATGCGTGTTCATTATCCAATATTGGTGTGTTTATTCGTCCAAGTACTAGTTGACCAAGGTACTTTAAACAATAAGTTTCATGAGTGATCAACCAAGTCAAATGAAGTTCATTGAGTCCATTAGATCCTACATTATACATGCTACATGTTTTCATATGCCAGATACATATTATGTCCATTTTTCAGTTTATGTCCCCTTACGTGGAATATACAACCCTTATTTGGGTTATGCCATGTGCCTCATTAGTTTGGATGTTTATGTACTCTTTCATTTGGTATTGTATACTAAGTGTTTAGCTATCGTATCATCTTATATAGTCCTTACCTCTACATTTGAGAAGTTATAGTCTCTACTAAGTGTTTAGCTATCGTAGGCCCCCATGTGAAATGTAAACTTGTTTTAAATGAAGCATCTTCTAAGCATAATTACTTGCTCACTTGCTATACATCTTAATGAATGATTTTCTACATGTAAGGTAGTTTCCACACACCTTTGTGGATCACTTGTATATGTTCTTTGTGCCCAAATGAAGTTCATAAGTCATATAAGTTCCTAAGTAGCACAATAAAGTTACATTTTCTTCCTATATCATTGTTTTTTGCCTCAATTAATTTATCCACATGTCCACATCACTGGTATATAGTCCTAAATCTCAAAAAAGTTATGAACATCAAAAGAACAATCTCAAAGATTAAAGAGATAAGGAAAAGTGAATCTATGTAATTATGGGTGGCAGCTCAGAGGTTAAAATACCTAGCATGGGCTGATCCTAATTCTTGTGCTTAAGGGTGGCTGCTCAGGGGTTAACATACCTAGCATCAGCCGAACCCAATCTATATTATTATGGGTGGCAGCCCAGGGCTAAAAAGCCTAGCATGGGTCGATCCTATAAAATTCCTACATGCCGCTGGGGCATTAGTCAAACCAAACGACATCACCAAAACTCATAATGACAATATCGGGTTATAAAAGCCATTATCGGGAAAACATCATCCTTCACCCTCAATAGGTGGTAACCCGACCTAAGGTCAACCTTAGAAAAGTAACTAGCTTTTTAGAGTTGGTAAACAGTAAAGTCTATTTCCCTCACCCTAACTAGGTGGTAAAGGCAACCTTTAGAATTCATCCTTCTAGCTTTCATATGAGAAACAAACTGACCTCTAGGCATATAATTTCCCCCTTCAACTCTAGGATAGGCTCATTCAGGAACTGAAACTCGACTACACGAGTTCTACAATCATTAAAAACATAACAAGAGTGCAGCCAATCCATATCGATGATAACATTAAAGTCTAGCATATCAAGTCCAATCAAGTCACATAGCCATAATTGGCGTCACAAAATACAAGGTAGCACCGAGATCTAATAAAGCATAAACATCAAGTTAGAAAACTTTAAACATACCGGTAACCACATCTGGAGAACACTCTTGTTCACCTCGAGCCTGAAGAACATTAAACCTATTTTCTTTGGAGCATTCGCACCTGAACCACTAGGAGGAGCTTGCTTACCCTCTATTCACTTAGCCTTAATCATTGGACAATCCCTTATTTTGTGACCACTTCCACCACAATTGAAGCAACCCTCTGTGCCGGCTAGACACTTACCCTCGTGCCACTTTCCACACCTAGCACAAGTAGGCAATAGGGATCCACTACTAATTCCTTGTGGTTTATGGTTAGACACCCTATCTTCATTATACCTAGGAGAATTGGAGGAACCTTGTTCGGAAAACCTTTGTCGATCCCTGGGATGACCATGTCCATCGGACCATGCATGAGAGGAATTATCATCATCAGTTCTAGACCTTTTGTTCTCCCTAGATCTCTTTTAAGTTTTTCCTCTTCAATCTATTGGACATGAACCATAAGATGAGAAATATCCATGTCATGGACAAACATAGTCGTACGACATTCTTTCACTACTAAATCAGACACACCCAACACAAACTTACTCATTCTCGACCTAGGGTCGACTACTATAGATGGAGCATATTTCGACAACTGAGTGAACCTCAAAGCATATTCCTTAACACTCATATTACCTTGCCGAAGGTTAATATACTCAAGTACCATAGCCTCTCTCATCTCAAGAGGGAAGAACCTATCAAGAAAAGCATTTTTGAACCTTACCCATTCCATAGGACCCGCTTCTACCTGTATTGCTTCTTTCCATTGGTTGACCCAAATCCTAGCAACCCCCTTAAGTTGATAAGCGGCTAATTCCGCCTTCTCCACCAGAGTCACTCCCATAATAGCTAACACCTTATAGACCTCATCTATGAACTATTGAGGATCTTCCTCAACCTTTGACCCATAAAATTATAGAGGGTTCATCCTTGTGAAATCCCTCACTTTAGAATCCGTCGTACCCACATTTGGGTTCACGTGGACTACAACTTCTCTATTGGTTTGGGCCGTCACGGCTTGAGCCAACACTTGTAAAGTAGACCTAAACTCTGCTATAGTCACATTCTCAGCCGTAAGGTCAACCGAAGCTTGAGGAGCTTAGGGATGAGTTGCTTGATCGACACTGTCTTCCTCATTCCTTCTAGCATGAGCCTTTGTAGTAGTCATTTTCTAAAGACCATCGGGTAAGGATTAGGAGAAAGACCTTATAGACTTAAACTCTATGGCACGACTTTAGAGTAAAGAAGAAGTGAAGTTTCCTAAGCATATAGTAGTCTCTCATTCATAAATGTGGCGTGCTTCACACTTATGAACAAGACTATACTTGACGTGGTTTTGAGACATCCTAGAACCATTCTAAACCTGGCTCTGATACCAAGTTTGTCACGACCCAGGGGTACCCCCTAGATATGACATGGTGTACAAGACCCCGAGAGGCCTCTTATAAGCCACTTATCTTTCATAACATAAGATAATAGAATTTAGCAAAAATTTAAAACATTTTCAACATAATCAAAGTCTTTATAAAACGAAGTGAAAGTCTTATACACTTGTCTCAAAAAATCTAAAACATGAATATCTTTGGGACACATCCCATACAATAGTTCAAAACATAAAATGAAAGAACATAAGGAAATGATGGTCAAATCCTCGAATGCTATGAGGACTCACCAATCTTCAAATCTTGCTCTACTATGATCCTACCCACGGGGAAGAGAGTCGATATTATCGTACCCTACATTTGGATAAGAAATGTAGGCAAGAGTATGTGTTAGTAAAAACATGTACTAAATATGATAGCTTGCATAAACATCAGCATAAGCATAAGAGATAACAACATAACTCATAAGCATAATCAATGCACATAAATCATCATAATATAAGAGGAACACTTCTTAAAGTAACCTCACGTATCCTTAATCAAGACTTGGGTCATCCACCTCTAGTCATACATATCAAGGAAGACAACTCAAGCAACAATCCAAGTTAAATAAAACATCGTAGCAAATAAATCTCATCTTAAAACATACTTACGATACTTCCTTAAAGTAACCTTGGTTTATCATCACTATGCCAAGTTGATTGAGGAGTAGTCAATCCTTAGTTATTCTACTATTCATGGAAGGCATATCATCTTTCCAATCCAAGCAAAGTCATTATCCATGGAAGAGTACTAATTTACTAATCCAAGCTACCATGAAGAACCACCTCATCATGCCAATCCAAGCTACCATGAATGGTTACTATTTACCAATTCAATGCTACCAAGGAAAAGCACCTCGTTATGCTAGTCCAAGCTATCATTGGAAAGCACCTTATCATGCAAGTCCAAGCTATCCAGGGAAGGGTATTATTTCTAAATTCAAGCAACCATGAAATGGTATGGCCTTACCAAGTCAAGCTACCATGCAAAGTACATTATCATGCTTAGTTCAACCAAACCATTAGAAGGGTACTATTGCTCGATCCAAGCTATCATGAGTTCTAGTAACCCAAGCTACCATGAGTTCTACTAACCAAGCTACCATGAAATGGTATTGTCTTACCAAGTCAAGCTATCATGGATAAATCATCTCATTATGCTAATCCAAGCTAAGTCTTATCTATCATAATTTAAAAGCTCTTTGATTCATTTTAGGTGAGCAAGCCTTTCAACCTAGAATCATTCTATATGAGAAAACCTTTCACATTCATACATTCATAGGGTAAACATGTCGGTAAACCCTTCCACAACAATTATATCTAATAATCAACATTCATCATATAAGCTTTACTCTCAAAGCCCTAATAATCATAATTCATGTCTATACGCTTCACTCTCAAGTAATTCATATCTATATGCTTCACTCTCAAGCAATCTATAATGTACCATATCATTCATATATGAATACATCTAAATCCTCAATTTACCCTTTCATGGAACAGAACCCATCTATATGAAATTCATCTTAGAATCATGGGTTAGGCATGGGTACATGTAAGTTCATACTAAAATCATTGAATCTACTCAATTCAAGCATAAACAATCATAATCCACTCATTTGGATCAACATTCATCAATACCCACAACATTAGAAGAAACCCTAATTTAATTTAGGAAATTCTACTTCTTAATTGGGGAATCATAAGGGGCACCATGGGTGAAAGGATTACATGGACGAAAAGCCATCATACTGTAACGACCCAAAAAAAAAATAAACTAGTGAAACTAGAGCCTCACATGTGAGTTTGGAGTTGAGAACTTGATGAAATGATGAGAAATGACAGTGACGTCCGGAAACTAGTCGTTTGAACTAGTAAGTTGTAAGGGTCTTGTCGTTGAAGTTTGGAGTGTTGTTTAAGGGCTTAAGGGGTTGATTAGCTAGTTGATTAATCACCTTTATAAGCTAGCAAGACCTTAAGCTAGGTCATAAAATCATTTAGAACCGAGACCCTCAAAACAGTCCCCTAAAAACAGTTTTTAGTTTTAAGTTAGGAGTGAGGGTCAACTTTAAATGGTAATATATTTTAGCTCAAAATGAATTAGGTGGACCATTACCTATCCAATTAAAGCTATCTGAGTCCTCTTTCCAACGCCACCAAGTTTGCCCTTTTCCGATCTCGGAGTAAAAAGTTATGCCCAAAATAGTGAAGCACTGTCAAAAAGGGCGAGCTTAGACGGGTTTGGTGGAACTTTTAAGTGGGTCCTTATTTATTTTCCTAAGTTGAGCCCCTTTTATTATATGCCTTTCCTAGCAATTATAAAACCCTTCTAGACCAAATTCTTCCATTTTAAGTCACTCCAATTAGAATTAAAAAGAACTCACC
>NW_026020714.1:1523799-1571826 GCF_900185275.1 Solanum verrucosum
AAGAATTCTCTTGTGGTAAGAAAAATGGTTGGGACTTGAGTGTTGTTGATTATGGTTTTGGAGGATGGTAAGTTGGCTTAATCTCATATTATGGATAAAAAAATTGTTCTTGTTTGGTTTGATCCACTTATGGTGGAGGTGTTTAATTATGGAATGTATTGTACCATGGCCTTGAAGGCATAGTATGAGAAATATAAGTGTTACATGACATTTTTATGAATGGGCATTTAATGGAGCTAATGTGATCATGTTATGAACGTAAATGTGTTATTATTGAAAGGATTTTTCTCAATTTGACACTCATGAATGTTGATGATAGAATATGAAGGATTCTCCAATTTATTGCATATCTCGAATTGGTAGAGCTTGTGCATCATTTTCTTGTTTAAATGATTATATTATTGGTTGTTGAATCCTCGGATCGGTAGGCTAGTAGCACCCTTCCACTCATGATAATAATGAACCTTGGAATCGGTAGGCTTATCGCACCTTTCCATTAATGATAGTAATGAACCTTGGAGTCGGTAGGCCTATGGCACCTTTCCATGAAGGTTAATGATGAGACTTGAACCGGTAGGCCCATGGCACCCTTTCAAGAGGAGTTAATGAGCTTTCCTAAATGAACCTTGAAACGGTAGGCTTAAAGCACCCTTTCACGTGTTAATGAATGTAATTTGGAGTTGGTAGGCCAATGGCACCTCTCATATGTGATAATGTCAAGGTAACGAACTATTCTATGGGAATGTAGGCTAAGCACCGAGTGGATTTGGTTAGATGGAAACTCCCCCAATGGTTAGGCATGAGTTTCAATAATCGTCTACCTTATCCCATAAACTATGTGCCCGCATAGGTAGCTAGTGGATCCATTAAGCTATTATATACCGGTCTTCCTTAGGCAAGTAGACCACCTCTTTACGGTGTGGGGACTTATGACACCGGATTCCATGACAAGCTCTCATGGTCTATGTCGGTTAAATGCTTACTTCCCATCATGTGAGATTTCATTATGGTTTCTTGATAGGCTCTACAAAGTGTAGGTAGTAGTATGGGATGCTACCTATACATTGCACGAGTAGGCTTGGAGAGGGTCATAGTGAGTTTCTCTAAATCCTAATGTATGTGACACAATTGTGGCCTAAATAAGGTTATTAAAGAATGTTGGCTCTCAAATGCTTAATATGAGATGCATGCTATACTTGGGTTATATTATGAGTTATTTTCCCTTGTCATGTCTTAATTAATAATATACCTCTTATGTATGAATATTGTGCAAAGGTGAAAGAAAGGAATGATAAGTTACTTTAAGTGACCTAAATGTGGTGCCTTAGTATGGATGGTGGTATGGGACGTCATCCATACATTGCACGAGGTATAGCATAAGGGTTGCTTGAGGTGAAGGTCCAAGGTAAAGGTTTTTCATGTTGATATTGTTTAAAGGTGATATTATGACTTACTTGATGTTTATGCTTGTCTTGTATGTCTTTTATGCAACTGTTCATGATACTTCAAAAAGTGGCATAATGCATGGTTTCTAGCCAAAATGTCTCTTTTAAAGCATGTTTTGCATGGTCATCATACTTAGTACTTAATTGTGCTAATTCCATATTTCTCTATTTTCTACTAGTGTAGGTTTCGGAAAGTGAGCGGGTTCTATAGTAAGCTTGGAACTTGAAGTTCTTCCAAGATCTTGTGGTATGTCCTCATATGTCGAGGACAAGACTTTTCTATTCTAATTTTATGATAAGGTTCTTGTAATAGACTTAATAGACTTCTTTTGATTGTAAAGGGCCGTGTCCCTACTTATGTTTTGTGATTGTGTCTAAGATGGCCATGTGAGACTTAGACTTCCGCTGTGTGTTTTTAAAGTTGTTTTAATGAAGCTTGAATGTTTGGATGTAAATAAGTTTTTAATTCCGCACTATTATCATTATTGAATGCAATGAATGACTATGTGGCTCGTATAAGACCCCTTCGGGGTCGAATACGCCTTGTTATGACTTGGGGGTGCTCCCGGGTCGTGACACATACCTTTATCACAAAGCCCACAAATGCTTGAGGATTGGAGACTAGACCTTGATCCTAGCTTGAACTATTTTTTCTTCTTCAAGTTCTAGAGAGAGAAATATTTGAGAGAAGAACTTGGGATTTCTTTTGGGGTTTTGGAAATAATGACTTGAATGGGTGAGTTTAAGGGTTAAAATCACTTATATAGGTGTTCTAGACTTCGATAAAATGACCTAGCTTTAATCTAATTAAAATCGGAAAGACCCATTTACCCATTAACTAAACAGTGCACTGCCCATCTCCACGAGTCATGGTCCCTACCACGAGCCGTGGTCCCCATCGTGGTCTTGGACTAGTAGCTTGGCAGCCACTCCTTGACCCCTAAGATTCTATCTCATCTTCACGTCCTCTCCCATGACCCGTCTAGTGGCTCGTGGGAAGGGTCTTATTTTGAACAGCCTTGGGGTAGCTACTACCTCACCACCACGAGTGGCACCATGATCCGTGGTGACCACCACAGACCGTCTTTGATCTCGTGGGAGATGATCGGCCTTTGGTCACTCACTGCCTAGGTCCATGGGCACCACCACGAGCTGTGGTCCCCTTCACGAACCGTGTGGACCTTCGTGGAGGGTGCCAAAGCTATCTTCTCTAGTTCTTGAATTCCCACTTAGCCCTAGCTTAGCCTACTAGATTTCAAGGTGTTACACTAACTCTCCCTTTGGAACACTCGTCCTCGAATGGAATTCTAGACACCTCTTAAGGAAACGACTCAAGACTAACAGCCCATCATGCATGCAACTCATCTAAATGCACACAACCAAGGAGGAAACATCAATTACAAGCTAAACATACTCAATGCATCCAAAGGGAGGTAGGAACTACATCTAGCAACCCAATATGCATGAAATTTCAACATCTCTCATGTTCAAGGAGGTAATATCATCTCCAAGCTAAAAGCATGCTCAACACAATCTCATGGAGCCTATATGCAATCTCTACTCAAAAGCATACATCCAAGAAGGAATTCTCAACTCCAAGCTAAGGAATTTTCATTAATTCATCTTATGAAGTCTATAGGCAACTCATACTCAATGCACTACAACATGAGGAAAATCAATCATATAAACAAACTTTCTTTCAAAACACAAGTTTTTCATGAACATGCATAAAAAAAAGGAAATCATGGGAATATCTAAAACACATGACACCAAAACAAAGAACAAACCATGAGGAACTCATTACCTCAAGCTAGAGGAGGAGTAGAAGGAAAAATATGAGGATATCGGGACATCATATCAGCCTTGACCTCCCAAGTAGCACCCTCAACTAAATCTCAATCGGTACTTCTTAATAAGAGAGATTCTCATTAACTCTCAACCTTTCTAAGGGAACTATAGATGTCGGATCTCCAACACACTTCTTTAACATAGAGGCATGGAAAATCGGATGCACCGATGCCAACTCACTAGGCACCTCAAGCTCATAAGCAACCTTACCAAGACGTCTCAAGATCTAATATGGGCCTACAAAACGGGGACTAAGCTTCCCTTACTTACCAAATCTCATTACACCCTTCATGGGTGAGATTTTCAAGTAAACCCAAATCATGAACATTAGGAACACACAACGACCTTGCTATCTAAAGACACCATCTCCACCTTGGGAGAAAGCCTCAACGGACTTTCTAAGTACCGCTTCTTCTAATATAACTAAGGTCGAATCAAGACATCATTAAGCTTTCACATCTATCACACAAGATGATTCTAAAACATGGTGAATTATAACACCACCCATGGAGGAGTCTACTAACTGAGAATATCTAGGAATTATCTAAACACCCTATTCATGAAATTCCTACACGTCGCCGAGGCATTAGTCACACCAAACAACATCACCAAAACTCATAATGACAATATCGGGTTATAAAATCTATTATCGAGAAATCATCATCCTTCACCCTCAATTGGTGGTAACCCGACCTAAGGTCAACCTTAGAAAAGTAACTAGCTTCTTAGAGTTGGTCAACACTAAAGTCTATTTCCCTCACCCTAACTAGGTGGTAAGGGCAACCCTTAGAATTCATCCATCTTGCTTTCATATAAGAAATAAATTGACCTCTAGGCATAGAATTTCCCCCTTCCACTCTAGGATAGGCTCATTCGGGAACTGAAACTTGACTACACGAGTTCTACAATCATTAGAAACATAACAAGAGTGCAACCAATCATTACCGAGAATAACATTAAAGTCTAGCATATCAAGTCACATAGCCATAATTGGTGTCACAAAAGATAAGGTAGCACCGGGATCTATTAAAG
This sequence comes from Solanum verrucosum, assembly GCF_900185275.1. NCBI lineage: Eukaryota > Viridiplantae > Streptophyta > Magnoliopsida > Solanales > Solanaceae > Solanum > Solanum verrucosum. The sequence goes on from NW_026020714.1 coordinate 1,528,125, forward strand.
CATAAACATCAAGTTAGAAAACTTTCCACATACCGGTAACCACATCTGGAGAACACTCTTGTTCACCTCGAGCCTGAAGAGCATATAACTTATTTTGCTTCGGAGCATTTGCACCTGAACCATTAAGAGGAGCTTACTTACCCTCTCTTCTCTTAGCCTTAATCATTGGACAATCCTTTATTTTGAGACCACTTTCACCATAATTGAAGCAACCCTCTGTGAAGTCTAGACACTTACCCTTGTGCCTCTTTCCACACCTAGCACAAGTAGGCAATAGGGATCCATGACTAATTCCTTGCGGTTTAGCGTTAGACACTATCACGACCCAGGGGTACACCCTAGATGTAACATGGTGTACTTGACCATGAAGGGGTCTCATACAAGCCCTTAGCATATCATAATATAAGATAATAGAAAAGTGCAGAAATTTTAAAACATTTTCCATACCATCGAAGTCTTTATAAAAGAAGCGGAAGTCTTACTACATTTGTCTCAAACCATCTATACAACTTTGAATAACTCTTGGAACACAGCCCATACAATAGTCTCAAAACATAAAAGAAAGGCATAAAGGAAATGGTGGCTTTATCCTCGATGCTATGAGGATTCACCAAGTCTTCAACTATTTGCTCTTCTAGAAACATATCCTCAAGAATAGAACTCAAAATCACCAGACCCTACATTTGATGAGAATGTAGGCAAAAATATGTGTTAGTACAAAAGTACAAAATATGATAGCTAGCATAACATCATAAGAGTATAGCATAAGAGCTAGTCAACATAAGCTATATGCCATAATCATAAGAGATACTTCAAGAAATATAAACTATAAGCCTAAGAGACAATATCATAATCATAAGCCAAGTCTCCAACATTGGAATCATATAAACATTAGTCAACCTTTAGTCCTTCATACCATCAGAGAACTACTCCTCAAGTAACCTCAAAGCATACTTGTGCAATGCATGGATGAGACCCCATAATCCCACCCACACTAAGTACAACTTTTAAGTCATCATAATCATACTTATCATCTTAGGATCCCATCCTTAGCTTACTTCTCATAGACAATGGAATCTCTCACCTTTAGTCAACCATAACAAGGAAGGCAACTATAGCACAATCCTATCTAAACATACATCAAATAAGAGAAACACTTTCTAGGCAACCTTAAGTCATATTTGTGCAATGCATGAATAAGACCCCATAATCCTATCCATACTAAGTATCACTTTTAGGTCCCCATATTCTTACTTCTTGGTTAGGGACTAATCCCTCTTTTAAGACATTAGAACACTAGGAGGTACTTCTTTAAGTCTATCTTAGTTCCTCTTCTTTATTATCTTGAACACTATGAGATACTTCATTAAGCATGTATAAGTTCATTATGTTTTTGAACACTTGGAGATACCCTTTCAAGTATGTCTTAGTTCATTGGATAAGGAGATTGTTACTAGAAACCCCGACTTCTCTATGTGAAGGCTTCCATCTCATGAGACCTATGGGAAAACTTGTACTCTACTATGTGAGAGTTCCCCCTTTACTTTGGAAGCCCGGACTCAACTAGGTGTGAGCATCCTCTCTTCTTGGAGACCCGGACCTGACTATGTGTGAACTTCCTTCTCATTATCAATATCCATTAGGGCCAATCATACACCCCTTAGACTAGTTATTAAGCCTTACTTATCTCATAACTCATGGAGGGATGTCCTTGACAACCAATCCATATTTCAAGTGATTCTATCACTTTATACATTCAAACATTTATAAGGTAGATGAGATGGGTAATGACATCTACTAGTCTACCATTCTCATGTAGGCTTCACTCTCAAAGTCATCACAAGCATAATTCAATATGTTAGCTTTACTCTCAAAGCCCTAGAATTCTAACTTCATGACTACAAGTCTTACTCTCAAAGCTTTACTTCTTACAATCATCATACATATCTAGATTCCAAGGCATTATAATCACATGTTTCATTCTTAAGTGATTCTAGTCATATATCATCATAAAGGTTCAATCTCAAGCCTTACTAGTCATGATCTATCACTGATACATTATTTCTAATTCAATTCATGCCTATATGCTTTCATTTTTAAACAATTACCATGTATATCATCAATCCTAGATCATCTATAAATCCTCAATTTCCCTTCACAAGGCATAAACCCACATTACTTCAATTTCATCAATTAGACTAGGGTTAGCCATGGAAAACATGTAGTTTCATCATAATATCATGATTCACTATTAATTCAATCATAAACAATCAATACCCACTCGATTGGGTTAACATACAACATAACCCACAACATTGAAGAAACCCTAACTTGATTTAGGGAAATGTTCATCAAATTGGGAAATTCTAGGGGGCTCCATGGATGGAAGAATCCATGGATGAATAAGCTATCATACCTTGAATAAAAGGCCCTCAAAAAGCTTGGAAGATTGGAGGAATTTGACCTAGATTGACCCTCTCTTTTTCTTCTTCTTCTTCTTCTTGAGTTTTCTAGAGAGAGAATTTTTTAGAGGGAAAACTTTGGGATCTTTTAGGGTTTTGGAATTAATGACTTAATTTTGGGGTGGTTAAAGGTTTTAAATAGTTTATATAGGTGTACTAAGACCATACAAAATGACCCCACTTAATAATAACTTAAAAAGGAATTTCCCATTTTGCCCTCACTTAGGCAGCATGGTGCCAGGTACCACGACAGGGCTCACGAGCCGTGGTCCACACCATTGGTCGTGGTCCTGCTCGTGGTCCATGGTCCAGTAGATTGGCCATGAGGTCTTGGCCTCCACAAGTTGAAGGCACCTTCACGAGCCTTCCCACGAGTCGTGGTCTTGACCACTGGCCATGAAGTGGCTCGTGAAGGTGAGCCACTTCGAGGCATCTTTAAGGGAGATATTGCCTCCATTTATGAACTACACCATGAGCCGTGGTCCTCACCACTAGCCGTGGTGGTGGTTGTGGAGTTGAGGCAGTATGTCCCAAGCTTGGGCCAACCTTGGCCCTTGGCTTGGGCCTTGGCCCTTGCCCCTTGCCTTGGCTCTTGTTGCCCTCACACTTACCCCTAGATGGTCTACTAACTATGGGGTGTTACAGACACCCTATCTTCATTATACCTAGGAGCATTGGAGGAACCTTATTCGGAAAACCTTTGTTGATTCCTAAGATGACCATGTCCATCGGACCTTGCATGAGAGGAATTATCATCATCAGTTCTAGACCTCTTTTTTCTCCCTAGATCTCCCTTTAAGTTTCTCCTCTTCAATATGTTGAGCATGAACCATAAGACGAGAAGTATACATGTCATGGACAAGCATAGCCATACGACATTCTCTCACTACTAAATCGGACACACCCAACACAAACTTACTCATTCTCCACCTAGGGTCGGTACTATAGATGGATCATATTTTGACTACTGAGTGAACCTCAAAGCATATTCCTTAACACTCATATTACCTTGTCGAAGGTTAATAAACTCAAGTACCATAGCCTCTCTCATCTCAAGAGGGAATAACCTATCAAGAAAAGCATTTTTGAACCTTTTCCATTCCATGGGACCCGCTTCTACCTATCTTGCTTCTTTCCATTGGTTGAACTAAATCTGAGCAACCCTCTTAAGTTGATAAGCAACTAATTCCTCCTTATCCATCAGAGTCACTCCCATACTAGATAACACCTTATAGACCTCATCTATGAACTCGTAAGGATCTGCCTCAACCTTTGACCCATGAAATTCTGAAGGGTTCATCCTTGTGAAATCCCTTACTCTAGAAGCCATCGTACCCAGATTTGGGTTCACGGGGACTACAACCTCCCAATTGGCTTGGGCATCATGGCTTAAGCCTACACTTTAAAAGCCGACCTAAACTCCATATTAATCACATTCTCGGCCGTAGGGTCGATTGGAGCTTCAGGAGCTTAGGGAGGAGCTTTTTGATCCACATTGTCTTCCTCATTCCTTCTAGCATGAGCCATTGTATTAGTCATTTCCTGAAGACCATGGGGTAAGGATTAGAAGAAATACCTTATAGAGTTAAACTCTATCGCACGACTTTAGAGTGAAGAAGAAGTGAAGTTTCCTAAGCATCTAATAGCCTCTCATTCATAAATGTGGTGCGTTTCACACTTATGAACAAGACTCTACTTGACATGGTTTTGAGACATCCTAGAACCATTCTAAACCTTGCTCTGATACCAATTTTTTCATGACCCAGGGGTACCCCTTAGATGTGACATGGCGTACAAGTCCCTGAGAGGCCTCATACAAGCCACTTAGCTTTCATAACATAAGATAATAGAATTTAGCGGAAATTTAAAACATTTTCAACATAATCAATGTCTTTATAAAATGAAGCAAAAGTCTAATACACTTTGTCTCAAACCATCTAAAACATGAATATCTTTGGGACACAACCCATACAATAGTTCAAATAAAAAAATGAAAGAACATAAGGAAATGGTAGTCAAATTCTCGAATGCTATGAGGACTCACCAATCTTCAAATTTTGCTCTACTATGATCCTAGCCACGAGGATAAGAGTCGATATTGCCAGACCCAATATTTGGATAAGAAATGTAGGCAAGACTATGTGTTAGTACAAACCTCTACTAAATATGATAGCTTGCATAAACATCAACATAATCATAAGAGATAACAACATAAGTCATAAGCATAATCAATGCACATAAATCATCATAATATAAGAGGAACACTTCTTGAAGTAACCTCACTTATCCTTAATCAAGAATGGGGTCATCTACCTCTAGTCATACATATCAAGGAAGGCAACTCAAGCAACAATTCAAGCTAAATCAAACATCATAACAAATAAATCTCATCTTAAAACATACTTTCGATACTTTCTTGAAGTAACCTTGTTTCATCATAACTATGCTAAGTTGATTGAGGAGTAGTCAATCCTTAGTTATTCCTAAGATTCATGGAAGGCATATCTTACCAATCCAAGTTAAGTCATTATCCATGGAAGAGTACTACTTTACTAATCCAAGCTACCATGACCTCATCATGCCAATCCAAGCTACCATGAATGGTTACTATTTACCAATTCAATGCTACCAAGGAAAAGCACCATTATGCTAGTCCAAGCTATCATGGAAAGCAATTTATCATGCAAGTCCCAACTATCCAAAGAAGGGTACTATTTCTTAATCCAAGCTACCATGAAATGGTATGGCCTTACCAACTCAAGCTACCATGCAAATCACCTTATCATGCTTAGTTCAAGCTAACTATTGGAATGGTACTATTGCTCAATCCAATCCAAGCTATCATGAGTTCTACTAACCTAAGCTACCATGAGTTCTACTAACCCAAGCTACCATGAAATGGTCTTGTCTTACCAAGTCAAGCTATCATGGATAAAGCATCACATTATGCTAATCCAAGCTAAGTCTTATCTATCATAGTTCATAAACTCTTTTATTTATTTTAGGTGATCAATTCTTTCAACCAAGAATCATTCTATGTGAGAAAACCTTTCACATTCATACATTCATTCATTGATAGGGTAAATCATATGGGTAAATCCTTCCACAACAATTCTATCTAATAATCAACATTCATCATATAAGTTTTACTCTCAAAGCCCTAATAAGCATAATTCATGTATATATGCTTCACTCTCAAGTAATTCATGTCTATATGATTCACTCTAAAGCAATTTATAATGTACCATATCAATCCTATATGAATACATCTAAATCCTCAATTTCCCCTTTAATGGAGTAGAACCCATCTACATCAAATTCATTTTAGAATCATGGGTTAGGCATGGGTACATGTAAATTAATACTAAAATCATTGAATCTACTCAATTCAAGAATAAACCATCATAATCCACTCATTTAGATCAACATTCATCAATACCCATAACATTAGAAGAAACCCTAACTCAATTTAGAATTCTACTTCTCAATTTGGAATTTTAAGGGGATCCATGGATGAAAAGTCATCATACCTTGATAACAAAGCCCACAAATTCTTGAGGATTGACTTGCCCTTGATCCTAGTTTGAACTCTTTCTTCTTCTTCAAGTTCTAGAGAGAGAAATATTTGAGAGAAGAATTTGGGATTTCTTTTGGGTTTTGGAAATAATGACTTGAATGGGTGAGTTTAAGGGTTAAAATAACTTATATAGGTGTTTTAGACTTGGTTAAAATGATCTAGCTTTAATCTAATTCAAACTGGAAAGACATATTTACCCCTCAACTAAGCAGGGCACTGTCCATCTCCACGAGGGGCTCCATGAGCCGTAGTACCTACCATGAGCCGTGGTCCCCATCGTGGTATTGGACCAATAGCTTGGCAGCCACTCCTTGACCCCTAAGAGTCTATATCATCTTCATGAACCCTTCCACATCCCGTCAAAGCCTTCACGAGTCGTCTAGTGGCTCGTGGGGAGGGTCCTATTTTGGGCAGCCTAGGGGTAGCCACTGTCTCACCACCACGAGTGGCACCACAATCCGTAGTGACCACCACAAGACATCTTGGCTCTCGTGGAGGTGATCATCCTTTGGTCACTCACTGCCTAGGTCCATGGGCACCACCACGAGTCGTGGTGCCCTTCACGGGTCATGTGGACCTTCATCTCTAGTTCTTGACTTCCCACTTAGCTCTAGCTTAGCCTACTATATTTTGAGGTGTTACAACCCAGGGGCTAAAATATTAGCATGGGTCAATTCCAATTTGTATGTTTATGAGGACTGCATCCCAGGGGTTAAAATGCCTAGCATGGGTCATCCTCTCCTACCACTGATTAGCTGGTCATTGTGTCACATGCTACAAATTCTATAAAGAAAATATGAGTAAACTAAAGCCAAGAATGTAATGTACATGATTCCCCAAGTATAACCAAAGAATATAATGTACTTGATTCCATAAGTATAAGCAAAGGTGAATGTAATGTACATGATTCCTCAAGTATAAGCAGAGGTGAATGTAAGGTATGTGATTCCACAAGTATAATCAAATGTGGTCTCTTATCCTTATCTATACATAATATTTATGCATTTGTACCTAATTTCACTTGATCTCTTTTTTTACATATGGTTACTTTATACCTTACATATTGAGTACATTCTTTTATACTGACTGTCACGACCCGAGAGCACCCCTAAGTCGTAACATGCGTATTCGACCTCTCAGAGGTCTCATACAAGCCCTTAGCATTCATCACATTAGATATGTAAAATAGTGCGGAATTAAAAACTCTTTAAATAAAATCCCATAAGACTCAAAGGTCACTTTTAAAACATCATTCAAAAGTACACAAGCGGAATACTAAGTCTCTTAGCCATCTTAGACATAAACGTGAAAACATACTAGGGACACGGCCCTTTACAATCAAAAGAAGTCTATTAAGTCTATTACAAGAATCTTATCATAAAACTAGAATAGAAAAGTCTTGCCCTCGACATATGAGGACATACCACAAAATCTAGGAAGAACTTCAAATCCCAAGTTACTACAAAACCCACTCACTTGCCGGAACCTACACTTGTAGAAAATAGAGAAATATGGAATTAGCACAATTAAGTACTAAGTATGATGACCATGCAAAAACATGCCAAAACGGACATTTACAAGGAATAAATGCTTTCATATTATTTTGATAAAACCTTCACTTCCCAAGTATAAGAGACATAATACAAGTCAATGTTCACATATAAAACCATAGCCAACCATATACATACTCAACATATATTCATATACAACCCATGCTTAACTTTAAAAGAACACACGCCATTTCATTACCGTAGGACCTCTACCTAATATAACCTTAAGACACACTTGAGTGAGACAAGAAGTGACCGCCCATACAACCTCTTCAAGCACACTTAAGTGTTCCTCAAGATTACCTTAGATAAGGACACTTCCTTTATAACATAACATCAATAGACCAACATTCTTTAAGAAACCATTTAGGAGACATTCAAGCACATAAGGGGACTTTCACATAATAGTCGTTAGACTTAGGGAACTCACTTTAGTATTTTCAAAGCCTACTCGTGCCATGTGTAGATAGCATCCCATACTACTACCTACACGTTGTAGAACCTATCCAATAACTAGAGTGCACATCCCACATGATGGGAATAGGCATAACCGACATAGACCATACTAGCTAGGCATGGAATCCGGAGTCTATCCTACTCTGTGGAGGTTGTTCTACTTGCCAAAGGTAGAAATAGTAAGCAACCCATGTAGGCACATGGTTTAGGGGATGTCCAAGGAAGTTCATTGTGCCTAATCTCATACTCAACTAGGCCACCTTCCTAACCACATCCACTCGGTGCTAGCCTTGTTTCCCATAGAGTATTCAATCACATATGTACTTAGAGAGGGTTCCTTTTCTAGTTCAACCAACTCATAGTACCTCTTCCCAAGAAAGGCTCCATCTCTAAGTCATGGCCGATCAAGGTTCATAAGGATAGCTCATTTGACTTTCTTAGATAAGGATTTTCATGCCGTTCCGGCTCCATCCATCTCTAAGTCTATCATCTCACTCAAGAAGGGAACTTCGCCCTAAGGCCCATCCTTCAAGGTTATACATTTACTTAGGAAAGCTAGACTTATGAAAGGGCACCATTTCTTAGTTTTGCCGATTCAAGTCTTGGCCTAGAATTCCTCTTTTAGCATTTATAGAAAGGGCACCATTTCTTAGTTCTAGCCCACTTCACACATTCATGCATTCAAGACTTTAAGTAACAAGGAGAGACACTTTAGTCTACCAACCAAGTCACAACATTATCATCTAAGGATACTTCATAATCCAACATCATTTCATATATACATCATGAGAAAAATCATACTTTAAATCACAATGCTATCCACTTTACATAGGATCATCACAAGATCACATAAACTCATTCACATCATACCTTCACACATAAAGCTTCACATAAAACTTTACATATAGCTTCATATAAGACTTTACATATAGCCTCATTTATATATATAATATACAATACAATAACACTTTGTACAAGATCACCTTATAACCATAAGAATACCTTCACATAGTACAATAACACTTCATAACTTGATAACACTTTAATTCAATAGATAATGCATTCAAGTCCATGTTCATAATACATTCCATAATTAAACACCTCCACCATAAGTGGATCAAACTAAGCAAGAACAATTTTATCCATAATAAGAGATTAAGCCAACTTACCATCCTCCAAAGCCATAATCAACAACACTCAAGTCCCAACCATTTTACTTACCACAAGAGAATTCATCCATAACTTGCCCATAAGGCCACAACTTTCAATTCATCCATACATCATCAATTCATCATAGATAGATGTAGAAAATCATAAGAGTCACTAATACAATCCAATCCAAACACAATTTCATAAACTTTGAATCATAAGCAAAAGACCCACTTCATAAGCAAATTTAGGGATTTAGGGAAAACATGGGTTCTTCAAGGAATTCCATACGAAATCATCTTAAAAAATATTAATTCATCAATATAATGGCTTAGAAAACGTTTTGCCAATGAACCCATGCTTAGATTAGAATTTGAGATTTTTGTTCTTTGAAACACTTTTGAAACCCTTTTGATTGGACTCCTTGAAAGAAAGATTCATCAAGGATCAAGGGTCACCATACCTCTAAGTTGAAAGCCCATGAAAAATTGAAGAAGAAAGAACTCAAAATCTTCAACCCTAGCTCCAACTTCTTCTTCTTCTTCTTCCTCTCTTCTTCTCTTCTTCACTCAAGAACCCTAACTTTACTCTTTTAAAATGGAACAAAAATGATCCACAATCAGCCTAACACAATAATATAACCTCAAAAGAAAAGATTTGTGAAATGACCAAAATGCCGTTAAATTTCCGGACGGACTCCTTGCCAACTGCCCAACTTTCAAAGGGCATAACTCACTCATACGAACTCGGAATCGAGCAAACTCGGTGGCGTTGCAAAGATCGTTCCAAGGGCTTTCCAAACATAACTGGAAGTATTCCTGGATCATCCTGAGCTAGGAGTTATGACTGCTCAAAATTGGCCAAAAACTCACTGATTTCCCACACTTAACCAAATTTCCAGGTTTTGAACTTAGCCAATTTCCAGATTCAGAACTTTTTTTTCCAAAAGTGACTACTTCCAATTTATGCTTAAACTTTAAAAATTCATACGTTAGGCTCTAGTTTCACCTATCTATTTTTAGGGTCGCTACACTGACGTCCCTCTTGGGGGATGCTATTTTCATGCCACAGGTACATGTACTCAAGCTAATAAAATCTTTCAATATAAGCATAGGATACTCAACGACCTTTGGTGAGCTCCAGGGCTTTTCTGAGTATCTAGTATATATTTGAAATTATATATTAGTTAAGGGGTATGATGGGGTCATGTCCTGTTATAAGCTAACTGTCTATATTTTAGAGGCTTTGAGGACTAAATGTCAAAGTAAAGTGTGGTTATGTCTTGTTTCTAGTAATTAAGGCTTCAACGGCCTAGCATGTACATTTATTATGGGCCTATCTACGTTGGTCTTTTATCAAGGTACTTGACATATACTTATCAAAGATTTATAGTTATCATAGTTGTATGTACGATAAGAACAAGTCATAAGTTGGTTCTCTCAAGCCTTTAGGGCATCGTGTGCCTGTCCGTCTCAATGGGACTTGGGGCATAACAGTAGGTATCAAAATAGAGGGTTAACTACAACATATAATCACAAAGTGGTTGGAGGCTTCGATCAAGCTGAAATTGAAAGTTGTCTACCAGGCTATCTCATCCATACTGGATTGGGAATTATGGAAAAGAAGGAATGCTAGAAGACACGAAAAAGAGATATCTTATGAGACATTATAACAACAATGTCAAGACACTATCATCAAACTGGTCAAGACTGTATACCCATGGATTAGATTTCCGCAAAACTGGGATAAATTTCTAGCGGTGCTAAAGAGATACAAACCAAAGTTGCATTATCATACTATAGCATGGAAGAGACTGTAATCGGGTTGGATAGATTGCAACACTGATGGGGCAAGTAGAGGCAATCCAGAGGCACAAAGAATAGGAGCAGGAGATATCATGGAGGTTGAAATTAGGATTATAGAAACAGATTCACTAAGCTTAAAAAAAGATTAGGAAAGAATGGAGAGTACAATGACAACACACATAAGAGATGAAGGAAATTCAGAAACTACTAGAAGAATTACATGCAAAAATTAAACATGTTTTCGGGGAAACAAATCAATTTGCAAACAAGTTGGCAAATAAGACATATGAAAAACATGAGATAACATAATGGCACAATTTTTAACAGTTACAGTGGAGTTCAAAAAGATTTTAAACACAGACAAATCAGAGATATCAACACTACGGATTAAAACAAGAAAGATTAAAAGTTTGTAACAACATATGAGCAAGCATAATTACAAAGGAACGACCATTGACAAATCTCACAACTATGATATATGCATAAAGTCTTTTTGCCATTACTAGGCATGCATAGTTGTGAGCACTAAGCTACCTAGTCTAAACTATAACTATGTTAGCTTACAAAAAGTTTCTCTAGCAAAAAATAAGGGCCCAAAAGTCAGATTGATATTCATAGATCAGTGTTGAAAAAGAACTCTACAAGGAAAAAAGAACATGAATATCTTGGTATCTCCACTGCCACTTTAGCTGAAGAAGAGGCAATTAGAGGTGTGACAACAGAACAGGAAAAGCGGAAAAGGAGAAGCACCACTTACAAAGAATTGCGAGCTCAATCAACAAACAAGACACCTCTATCAGAACCACCATGGTATTCACCACATCCACATGATAATATTTCTAAAAATAGAAACAGTAAGTTAGAGTTCAAAGCTAGAACGAAAGAACATCAATATGTAAAAGGAGACAACCTCTGCGAGCCGAGAAAGATAGTTATCAAGACATTCAAGATGAAGTGTTGATGATCCATAGCAAAAGGAAGAGAAAGGTAGAATTGGAAAGAACTCCAAGAGGAGACATAGACCAAAATATGAAGGAGATCGATTTGGTAACCCTATTTTTTAGGGTGTTGCTTATAAAGGCAGGCAGGGTCTTTTAGTGGATTAAGCCATTCTAGTCTTGTTGTTTGTTTCATTTTCTGGGCTTTATTGCCTATTTTGTACAAACTTATGACATGGAATAAAAAGGAGCTGGTAGCTCCAGTATTGAACTAAAAAAACCATCGCATTGATAAATCACATATCCGCATGTTTCTTTTATAAATAAATTTTTGTGTTTACAATTATTTTTTTTGAAAATTGGTAATTTATTTTTGTTAACAAATTTCTATATACGCATAATTTTATAAAGATACTCTAGTCAACAGCAGTAGTACTAACTATTCTTTAATATAATTCTTTAGATGGTACAAATAATCTCTTCATGTCGAGCAAGAATCATTTTTATAAAATTTAAAAAGATGAGTTTTTTCTTTTACAAAATATAAATCTATAAGTCAAGTTTTACATTTTTTTTTCAAAAAATTATTTTTAGATAATTTAAACTTTCAAATTATCATCTAAAACCACATGTTTATGCAAACTAAGAATTATATAAGTGGAGACGAATATATTAAGTGTCACGCGCCGAGGCTACCCCCTTGACGAAACACGGGACCTAGGATCACGAGTGACCCCAACCTAACCCTGTGTCTGGCATATAATAAGCATACTATAACATATCTGAGTAAAGCATATACTATGCGGAAGCTAAATTAGTAGATGACTGAAAGTGGGGAATACCCAACTAATCTGAATTTATCAAAACTTACTAAGAGTTCAATACGGCTGAAAGATAAACTTAACAAGTTAAACTGATACATTACTACATCTAAAAATCCTCTAACTGATTAGAGTTGCTAGGACATTCCCCATCTAACTCTAACAAAATTGAAGACTGAAAGTACAGACTGAAATGAAAAACATGCCTGTTGTCCTCGAAATATGAGCACTCACCACTAAAGCTGCTGAATACAGACTGAGAACGATCTATGCGTGATCTGGATGCTAAGTACAATAAACCTACATCAGTACTTGGAATGTACTGAGCATGCAGGATATAAATATTAATCTAAACAAATATATGTGAACTGAACAAAGTATAACTAAGCAATGGTATAATTTGGAACAAGATATAGTTATGTACTGGAGTATAACTGAAATGAACTGAACTGAATGCAATGACCAAGTGCTAATCATGAAGAAAGCATGTTGAACTGTAAACTGATATAAAAGTTGAAACCTTGTCAAATGCACTAAGAGTTTGAATGTGGGAGCTACTATTAACCGACATAAAACCACATGAGCTAATCGTGGAGTTCGATGTATACGCCCCATCGAGAGGACCCAATATACCTTGCCAAGGGTATAAAGGCCTGACTGGCGTGATCACTAAATATGATGCCCAACGGAGGGGACTTATAAACCTATGGGGGCACGTAGTTTTGGGACTATGAGGGTATGCTAATCCCTAGTCCAACTCGGTGCTAAACCTACTCCCAACTGAATATGTATCTCACATAACATAACTGAAATACTAGATAGCTCAATATTCTGACATGCAAATCTGAGAATGCAACATTTAGGTACTAACAATGTAACATTTGAAAATTGAAGCATGGTTATATGTTTAACTGACCTAGAAAGTATAATTCATGAACTAAAATAATTCATACAAACTAGGGTTCTAAATTTCATGCAAGAAATTAAGCAACGTTTCCAAGAAAACATGATATTTCGATTAAGAGTACTATAACAGCCAAATCACAACAATTTTCCAAGGTTTTAGAAACCCTAGGTCTAAAAAGATATGGAGAATCAAGAATCTGACTGAATTCTAGGGACCTAGTGGATGAAAGGAATCCACTAGTAAAATCCCACATACATGGTGACGAAATTCACGGAGAAATCCTTTGGATTCAGGGCTGAACCTTGAAGAACATTGTTGCTTGTTCTTGGGAAGTTTGGTCGATTTTTTCTCTTCTTTTTGCTCCAAGTTTGGATGATTTTTGGAGAATGAGGATATTGGGTACGTCTAACTAAGTTATTAGACTTATATCAAGTAAAACGACGTATTTTAGGCATTAAACGATGTAGTTTAAGGTCCCCAATGAATAGGAAAAAGACCTAAATGACCCTGACTTAAGAGCTGACGGAGGCCTACCACAACGCCACTGACAATCCGTTGTGGGGACCACGGCCCGTCAAGTGGGTTGTGGTTCTTGGACAGTGCTACTAGTTCTGGGGGTAGTCCATTCACGAGCCCTACCATGGCCCGTGTGAAGGACCACGGACTGTGAAGGCCACCGTGGTTCTTCACTTGGGTTAGGGGTCTACTGGCTCAGGACGACGGACCCTCCTATGGCCCGTCATCAAGATCATGGCCCCTGGTGGTGTCCGTAGTCTGAGGCCTGAGCTCGGGTGGTTTCTGCATAGCCTCCCTGAGCCTTCCCACGGCTCGTGTGGTGGTCCACGACCATGAAGGGTACTGTGGTCCACCACTTCTGGGTGAGTGTGAACCACGGGCAGTAGGTCTAAAATAGTCCTTTAACTTAATCAAGGTTTCAACATGTGAAAATGCCACAAATGGTCCCTAAACTATTGTAGTAGGTCTAAAATAGTCCCTTAACTTACACTTACTGAATTTAGTCCTTGAACTATTCCAAGTTTTATCAAGTTTGGTCCCTTAACTATACACTTACCGATTTTAGTCTTTTAAGTATTAACAAAACTCATCAAGTTTGATCTCTGTTTATATTTTTAATAGAAATAACTTGGATTTATATTAATAGAACCCATGCCTCCATGAAGTTAAATTCTTATCCCATATTTTTAGTCGTGTATCTCTCTCTGCTACGTTTTCTTCAAATTACTCTTATGAAAAAAGACTTAACCTCAACGATTCAAAATAAAATTTACGAGAAAATCAGGACTTATATCTTCTTTCTTCAATAATTTTATTTTGAATCATTGAGGTTAAGATTCTTTTTTCAAAAGTAATTTGACAAAAAAATAGCGAGGAGAGAGAAAACTTAAAATAGGTTAAAAATTTAATTTCATGGAGGCATGAATTCCATTAATATAAACCTAAGCTATTTATATAAAAAAAATAGACATATACTAAATCTGATATGTTTTCGAATGCACAAAGGACAAAAATCAATAAGTGTATGTATAGTTAAGGGACTAAAACTGCTAATTATAATTAAAAAACCAAATTTGATGAAATTTTAAAGGGAAAATTGTATATAATAGCAAACTATTAATTCAAATTAAATGCTATAAATATAGTTTGATTTAATTGTACCCCATAATAAACTGTTGTTATTTCACCTCTCCTGGTGAATCTCGCTCGCCACTCTCGTTCTCTCCCTCGTCTCTCTCATTTTTTATACAAACGCAAGTGTATAAAGTGCGTTTGTGTTTGTATAAAGCGAGAGAAAATTGTATATATACATATATTTTCGTTCCCCTCTCGCCACTCTCCCAGATCTCGCTCTCTCACTCACCTCTCTCACTTTATACAAAAAACGCAAATTGTATAAAATGCGTTTGTGTTTGTATAAAGCGAGAGAAATTGTATATATACATATATTTTCGTTCCCCTCTCTCCCCTCTCCTAGATCTCGCTCGCCACTCTCCCAGATATCGCTCTCTCGCTCGCCTCTCTCACTTTATACAAAAACGCAAATGTATAAAATGCGTGAAAATTGTATATATACATATATTTTCGTTTCCCTCTCTCCCCTCTCCCAGATCTCGCTCGCCACTCTCCCAGATCTCGCTCGCTCACTCGCCTTTCTCACTTTATACAATTGATCTTTTTGTATATGTATACCAAAACATATTATACAACTGCTTTCTTTTGTATATGTATAGCGAAATATACATATTTATGTTTGCTATAAAGCGCAATTATGCAAAATTTGTTGTATCATACAAATATGAATTTTGTGTTTACTATATGTGAAAGTTGCTCAATTTTAAGTAGTTAAAATGACTAAATTCGATAAGTATATATTTAAGTGCTACATCTACTCCAACATAGTTGGGGAACATTTATGACATTTTCTAGATTCAGCATAATAAAGAACTCAACACTCATTTCACAATTCATAAAATCCTAAACCTTTTCTTCCCAGGTAGAGAAGAGACGAGAGAGAGAGAGATAGAGAGAGAGAAAATGACAGCGTTGTTGAGGAAGCTAGCCAAGGCTGCACCCGTAGCATTTAGAGGCGATTCCAAGTCAAATTTTGCTGATCCTCGCTTCCCCCTTTGGAGCTATTGCGGCCGTTGCTGGATGCGTCTCTTATTATTACTGCCATTCTTCTGCGAATTGGGTATTCTTCACATCTATATTTCATTTCACTTTAACGTGTTGTGATCTGAGCGTCTATTTTCTACTTAAACGTAATGTGTTTTTATTTTTATGGATGTTTCATGACAGTTTTCATTGTGGGGTTCTCCCGATTTTATTTATGCCCAATTGTTGTGTCAGATCTTTTCCTGTTTTCGCTGATTCTTATCTTCGTGATGATTTGATACTTCTGTTTATTTATGTGATTGGCAGACTATCTTCTTTTGTCACTATTAACACAATAATTGCCCTAGTGAGGGGTAAGATCACAATGTATGATGTATGGATTAGATGTGTGTCACGTGTTCGAACCCTGCAACTCACAAAAGGCTAGTATTAAAGTGGAGAAGGGTAGAAGAACACTCATTTTACATCGAGTTTCAAACTCTGCTCCAACAAGTCCTCGGGATTTCCTTGTTATAAAAAAATATTACTACTTGATAGAGTACATTGAGAAAAGAATAAGCTTCACTTTTCAAAGTTGAAAGATGTGACTCATATGGATAATAATATATCTATGTTGCTCGGACTCTACCCTTAAGAACTGAGATGGGAGTTGAAATCCCATCAAACATCTTCTATTCCTTTCTATCCAAACAGAACAAACATTACAGCTAGGGAAAATTCCCCAGCCTCTGTTGTAATTGTTCTGGAATAATAATAGTAGATTTCTTGTCTCCGACCCAGGCGATTACTCTAATGTATCTGCCATTACATTGTAGAGGCTCTGATACCATATGAGAAATATAGGAGAAAAACATTATTGAATTGTTGTTGTGTCTACATTATTACATTGAGACCATATTTATAGACACTACAATACAATCCTTTACCAAGTAGGATACTATTTTCTATTCCTATTCTATTCTAAATAGGATTGTATAAATCTATTCCTATTCTACTAGGATTGTATAAACCTATTTTTATTCTAATAGGATTGTATAAATATTCTAACAGTAGTATAATGAATTGCATCATTTTCCTGAAGGATAATAATGAGTTCCAATCATTCCAACACCAAAATCAAACATTTCCATTCTCTTCAACCAGCTTGTCAATATTGTCAGTCTGTAACGTCAAGAACGACATTTTCAAATACTTACCTAATACATTACACCCAATATTCAGTTACAATGAATCAATTAACAGCACCCATGAGTTCAGTTCTTTCGTGTTAGAGAACTTAGACACAACCTTGATTTATCTCCTCCACTTATCAGAACACCCTTGTGTAAAAATGCAATATTACGATGGACCACACAAAATCACAAAGCATATCAACAATATTGCAAAAACATAAAAACATAGTGTGCAATCACTATTAAAAAGTCATGTTAACTCAGGCAAAACTGAGAAAATTAAGTCAACTCTCAATTCAAAAACAGAATGGTTAATGAACCTTTCTTGAAAATGCTTTTCTTGAGCCAGGTGTCTATCGATAACAGCCTCTCCACCTCTCACAAGGTAGGGGTAAGGTTTGTGTACACCCCACTTATGGGATCGCATTGGGTATGTTGTTGTTGTTGAATGGTTACTGACTTTTATTAACACCCAATTGGCTCATCAACTCAAAACAAGTATTGGGTTGATAGACTCAACACACGAACATGTTATATTTTAAGTGCTATTTCAAAATTGATTCTAAAATCAAAATATGTTATTGCAATATTACTATGGCTATTACTATTATAGCAGTTTATGTAATTAGAAAACTAGACAAAACAAGCAGTACAAGGGACTACACAAAAGTTCTTTCAATAATGGATGATGAGAGATCATTCTCAAAAAAAAATTCATTCAGATAATGAGAGATGTACGGAATCCTCAACGGTGATGAATCTTTTCATTTGATTCAACTGAATTGCTGATCAACAGTCTCTCACTGTCAACAAAAACTTTCGAAGGGGTAGATGCTTCATTGTTACAAGAGTTGACTTTTTGTCTACTTTGTATGCATAGATGATTGGCAACATTTCTGGGAGGCTTATGTGTGTTCTTAATACATTAGGTAAAGACAACAACCAATTTGGTGTAATATCAATAAACACTTTGATTAACTGAACAAAGAAAACAAAAAGAGAGTCTTTTGTGTAAGTAACAAAAGAGAGTTTTGAAACCATATTACCATATCAACAATATGGTTCCAGGAAAACACAAATTAGCCATACATTTCCAGCAATTGACTAAACTATAAAATTTGAGCCTCCATATTCTAAACATCATGAAATTCCAAAATACAAAATAAACAAGCTCAAGAATAAATATCTACCATTTGCTTGAATGATCCGCTGCTTCAGTAATCGTGAAAGGCTTAATACATCAAAACGACAATCCAGGTCAACAAACATAACTAATCGCTCCAAGCCTCCATAGTTTACACCTTTCCACTCCTTAGGCAAAATACAATTAATAGCAGCCTAGCATGAACCAAAAAGAATCACATTAAGCTTATTATTTGAGAGACATAATATATGTGATACCATCTAGTTGGGATTAATGCTTTCGTGATTTTTTTTTAAAATCTACAGTTACATTTTTTATATTTGCCGGGACTTTATTTAATCAAGTTAGGGACTTGTATGTCCATGGAGAGTGTGAATAAGTGTGAGTTTTTGAGGCCTCCTTATTTGCAGGATAAATTATTTTCCCTTTGGCCATGAAGTATTATTTCATTATTTGCATAAACTCAGTTTGGTCTTGTCATTCTGGGTGACTTCAACTGAAAATTGAAACAGTGGTATCACAGGTATGAATGTGTATTTCAAGTGAAGCTTTTCAAATCGTCAATTTCCATCCCAAAATCTTTTCCACAATAAGGACTTCCATAAAATTTTCTCAACTCTAACTTCATATAATCTTCTTCCAGTTTTAACTGAAAATTTTCCAAATTCCCAGATAGTACTGGTATGAAAATAGACCCATAGTATTATATGTTGACAACCGTGGTGTCCGGGCCAGCTTTCGGCACCTACCACTCCCACTAGGGACAAAACCGGGTAATTTTATCCACCAAAGCTGAGATAGATAGGAAAAAATGAACTTGACCACTAGGCCACACCCATGGTGCTGAAATAGACCCATATGGAGAAAAATGGTCGCATAGAATGCATACTTCTAAAACATCCGACCCTAAATAGACAGGTTATTGATTAATATTGGTAACACTACAAAATGTGAGAGTCCACAAAGCAAAAGAAAATGGTAAAAAATGCACCTAACGTATCCCAATTTTTTGAGTTTCAGACCTATATCAGGTCTGTGCATTTCCTACCTAAACTATAACCAATTACTTATCAAAATACATTTCAACTATCAATCGTTTATTTTTCCTACCTGAACAATGAGATATTTCAGTTTGTGAAGCTCACACTCCTACTAGTTGAATTGTGTTTTAATACATAGATAGGGATAGTTCAGATAGAAAACTCGCACACTTGATCGTTCATTCAGATAAGAAACTCAAAAAAGCTGAATACATTAAGAGTGTTTAACTCTCCCTATATGCACATTAAATCACTGATTCAATATTATGAATTCGCATCTATAAAATGTAGCTGAACAGAAATGAAGAAGAAAAATTAATAAATAGAGTTTTTGTTACATGTGACTTGCCTGCATAAGAATGCGAGTTTTTGAAGAAGGAGAAGGACCGACGATTTCGACAACATTGCCGGGACGGAGAGGAATGCGATGAAGAGGTGGAGGTAATGGTAGAAAAGGTCTCTCTGAGAAAACCCTAGTGAGAAATTGCTTCGCCGTTTCGTCTGCTTCAATCCATTCTCTCGCCGACGACGCCATTTCTACTCTTAGTTTGCTCGGAGCCGAAAACGGAAAAGGAAGACAGAGTACCAGCTCTACAAGAGTAAAAGATTTTTTAAAATAAATAAATTAATTAATAAGTCTTTTTTATTAGAAATAATTAATTTTACAATATTATGAAATTTTCATTTTATTTTTTTAACTTATAAATGGTTATAAAAAATCATTTTTAATTATTTCACTTTTTTTTAAATTTAAAAGTCTATAATAGCTGGGATAAAAAAATGCTCCCTTGATTTCATATTATTATGTATCCACATTACATAAATGCACCGATGAGGAGATGCAAGAGGTTGGTTATACAGGGTAAGTAGAGGCAAATGCAGGCTAAAAAGTGTTGAAGAGAGGTGATAAGATAGGATATGACTTAATTTCACGTTATTGAGGGTATGACCTTAGATAGGAGAGTGAGGATAGAAGGTTAGTACCTGAATTTGTTGCATTTGAATCGAGGGTCTTTCGAAAATAGTCTCTCTACCTTCACGGGTTAGTAGTAAGATCTGTGTATATATATTACTCTCTCTAGACTTCACTTTGTGGAATTTCACTAAGTATGTTGTTATTGTTATCGTATGTATCTACATCACTAAAAATATTTGTCAATTTATCAAAATTAAAACAAAATAAATCTATTTTTTTCTGTTTTTCCCTTAAAGTTAATCCGAAAATATAAATATTGTAAAGTCTAGATAAAAGTTAATCAATTTATTGATCTTAGTATTGATAGATATGATACATAAATAAAGTATATTAAAAAGAGTTAAAAAGGGGAAATTAGTAAAAATGTCTTTTTTATTTATGATTTCTTAGCAAGATGCGTGTAAAAAGAAAAGTGGACGAGTAATATAAAATAAATAAAGCAATTTATTTGACTCGCAAAATCTAAACGCATGATACCATCACATAAATTGAGATAGAAAAAATACTTATGAAGTATTTTCAAATGAGAAAATATCTAATTATTCCTTTCACCTGTCGCTCAAAATATTTGTCATAAATTACTTTTCGAGTTCATTAACTAATTTTTAGAAAAAAAATAAATATTATTTTAAAATTTAAAGTTAAATACTCAAAAAGTATACAAAATATGCTAGAAGTTATAGATAACAATCCATATCAATCTAGTAAAAAAGATACACCATAAATATTAACATATCCATATCAATGTACTAAAAAAGATACACCATAAATATTAACCTAACAAGTATTTTGAGACTGAAAAATCTCTTTTTATGATTCACACGAAACTTACACATAAAAATGTAATTTACAATGCTTTCACTAGGGGCGACTATAACCTTTCGACTACGAATTCATAACTTCCAATACAAACTATATTAGACCTGAACTTGTAATTTTAACATGATTACAACAAGTTCATTACTAAAAATCATAAAATTTGAAACGTATTAAACTTAAATCCCGAATCCGCATCTAAATTTCACTTGTGACATATTCTAGCAGTTGCCATTGTGACACAAATAGGTGCATACTTCTTCTTTGCCTCAAGTGTCCCTGCCTTTGGTTCCTCAGCCATAACAACACTTGTAAATGAACTTGTTGCAACTATTGCCATTAAGGCAAAAGCCAATTCCCTTCTTGATCCATTGCTCTTTTTTTCCTCTTTTTTTGTCACAATTTTTTCATCCTTATTGAAGGCATTAACTTTTAGCACTCTTCTCTTATTGCTTTTTGAATGCGTGGAAAGGGGGGAAAGCCCTTCGTTCCTGGTTCTTCTGTAGTTGAATCCTTCGATATGGACTAGAAATGGAGATGACGTTAGTAAAGAAGCCATTAGTGTATAGTTTTTGTCACTTTTTTGGTGTAGCACAATAACGTTATAATGGTTGATAATTATATTTTTGTGTTATTTAAAGTTGCATATGAATTGTGCTAGAAGGATCCATTTGATCAATCAAAAACCTTATCTATTAAATTTGTGGTGTCAAGTAATTAAACTTGTGAATATGATTGGCTTCTTGATTCTTCTTTTGTATGAATTGTGCTAGAAGAATCCATTTGTATTAAAAATCTTTTTTTTTTATAATAATTTTAAATTGTTTGGTTGTTCTAGTTAGGTTAATTTTATGATCCGTGATGGAATCGTTGGGTGTAGCATTATATAAAACGATTAAAAATTTGTTAATTAAATTCTCGTTATGCATGTGATTTGAGAAGAATCGGATCATATTATTTTAGTTGCATATATTCTTTTTTGTATTTCTACTAGATGTTATTTCTACGATATATATATGATTGAAATTTTATGAGTTTAACACTTATGTCCTTACAACTAAATCAATAGTTATACAATCAATAATTTCTTTTTATGCAATCCTTTGGAAAAAATAATACTATTATAATTTATACCATTAAAAATATATCAAGTATGATTATTATGTCACTTAAAGAGATTGAATCCTGTATGGATTAAATAAATATTTGACACTGTAGTCTTTTTTTTTTGACGTTCCACAACAAACTTGAAGTAAGAATAAGATATAAATTATAAATATGTTTTTAAATTTGTTCTCAATTAGTATTTATGTCATTCAATTTTGGTTGTACATAAAAAGATATTTAAATTTGTATAAAATTGAACAAATAGACACATGTATCCTACATAACAATTCACATAAAATACATCTGAACTGATTTGTATTATGCCACTAGGACATGTGTATTGGCTCATTCTGAATATTCATAAAAAAAATAGTTGTGCATAATAAATATGTGTTTCAACTTATATAAAATTGAATAAGTAGACACATACATTCTACATGATAATTCACATGAGATACGCTCGAGCTCATTTGTATTATACAACGTAAGACGTATGTATTACCTCATATCAATACTCATAAAAAACAAAAAAAACAAGCTAAAGCAAATATTACCTAAATGGGACAACAAAATTAGAATACTCCATGAAACTTTTATATTCAAGTTAAAAATTCACTTCTTTGTTTGGACTTTTTGCAACTAGTCTAGTCTATTTCCTTGACTTATAAGTAGTGGCAACACTTCCATGGTAAAGAATTCTATGCCATTAGTTGACTTAAAGTCTTCTTTTGTCATTATTTGGAAAAAGAAAATTTATGATATCAAATTAAATAGTGATATAACAATTGAAACAATAACGTGTGGAAAAAAAAGGGTCCAAAATAATTTTCTTGGTATTAATGAGTACTAGTAAGTTAGTCAAGCTTTGTGCGGGTGTTAAATTATAATATCAAAATTCTTTTTCCACCTCACTATCCAGTTTTGACCGAGAATCTGACTCTTGACCTTAAAAGGAGACCAACTCCTGATCCGGGTCCCGACTATGATCTCGACCCAACTTAGAACCAAATTGCCGATACGCCTCGATTCTGATCAGTGACTCAATTTTCAATTCTGATCCCGATCCAGACTTCGATCTGGAACTCAACTCCTAACACTATTTTGATTTTTTTTTTTATAAGTCTATGCTCAGTTATACATATCTAAAAGACATATTAAAATTCGTTAAAATTTCAGTCATGATTAAATATTCGAGAAATTTTTATAACAATGTTACTTAATGGGACAACAAAATTAGAACACCACATGAGTTTTTATTTTAATTTTTTATGTAAGTTAGAAATTCACTTCTTTGTTTGGACTCATTGACTAAGTAGTGGCAACACTTTCAAGATAAAGAATTCTATGCAATTAGTTGACTTAAAGTCTTCTTTGTCATTAATTGGAGAAAGAAAATTTATGATACCAAATTAAAGTTTGATATAGCAAAAACGTGTGGAAAAAAAAAAGGTCCAATATTAGAATATTCAACACAATATTGGAAATTTGCTAATAATAATAATGAAGACAACTTTACAAACCATTTTTTTTTATATTAATGAGTCATGAAGAAAACTTTTCTATGTTAACTAATTTTGGGTGGTGTCATATCATGTTTTCTTCAGCCTTGTATGGATGGTTGTTACTGATTAGTATTGTATTGTTAGTTTAAATGTTATGTTTGTTTTGATTATTATTCAAATTTTATTGTAGCGTATCGTTCAAATTCATCGTTAGTTAATAACGAAAAGTCTCATAACCGCTGATTTAACGTGATCATGATGTTACCTTAGTGTTTTCTTCTCATTTTGTTTTTACTTATTATTTAATAATCTTATTCTTCTTTATGAAAAATTATATAGTATGTAAGATAAACTTGTGATATGTATTTACTATACGTTAAAAGAGTTATAATTCATAGTTAAAGTTAAAGTGTTATAGCAAATTTCTCTCAATACTCGCCTCTCTCCCCTCCTATTCCTCCTCCTCTCTCTCTGCAATTGACGGAATACAATCTATTCAAAAGTGATATTCATTAAAATAATACAATACGAAACAATACGTAACACCATCCAAACTGGGTAAAATTTGTGACTGGAAAAATTCATCACAAGTTCCATTTTGTGATGGATTATTAATATATGATAATTAAAGGCATAATACATATATTGACCCCTAAACTTGACTTCAAATTTTAACTTTGACCTCCAACTTTCATAATGCACAAATAGGCACTTTAACTATCCGAAACTTAAACAAAAAAACACTCGGATCCTACCTGGCAAAATGCGTGAAATACACTCAAATTAGGCGCGTCAGATGTAAAAATTCAGGGGGTCAACAGTAAAAAAAGCATTGAAAGGACAATTAAACCTTTTTTATATTTTTTTCAACAATTTTCCCCTCTTTTTTGCATTATTTGTTGTTTACTGCAAAATGCAAGTGACATTTAATAAAAAATTTTGTTATTACGAAAAAAAATTATAATGAGGTTTTTTTTTGGCAAGAAGGAAAAAGGAACACGTGTAGTACTAAATTATTTTTTTGAGATTCAATCAATTTTTTTTGTCTTTGAAATATTTCTAGTTGTTAATTACTGTAATTTATAGTACTTTCTAAGAAATTTTTAAATAATATATATTATTTCATTTGTCCGAATTTATGCGTCACCGGTAAAATTTGAAGAGTCAATCAAATCTTTTATATATTTTTATATCTTTTAAATATTTAAGTAATTAATTATCGTGATTTATAATATTTTATACAATTATTTAGTATGGTAAAAGAAATTTAAAAGAAACACTCATCCTTCAATAGTAAAATATGGGTCCCCCTTTTTTTTTACAGGTTGACCTCCTGCCTGTATAGTCTTTTTTTGGCCAGAAGGAAAAAGGAACACGTGTCGACCCCAACGTCCTCTCTATTCCCGCTTATTATATTATATACTAGTGATGAAGAGCCCGTGCTAATAATTAATTTAAAAGTTAATTTTTAATTGACGTTAAATAAATAGTTTTAAATTTTAAATTTGAATAAATTTTATATATTTACTAGTATATGTACCCGCGCGTTGCGCGGATAATATTAAAGAAAGTAATTATGTTATACATCATGTGTTCAAATTTTTTAATGTAAATTAGTATATCAATGAGTGAAACCTATTAACGTATGAGTTATTATTGTATATTTATGAGATGATTTGCAAAGCAAGTTTTTCCGTACTTCTTGACACATCTTAAACACTTATAATTTATGAAAAAAGATCAAATATGATACAACTTTATCATAAAATTCTCAAGTTACAAAGAATATACATCAACTTTAAAATCTAAAATTAATATTATAAAAATATTACATAAAAAAATTTAAGCATGATAGGAATTTAATTAAAAACATAGTATTTAAAAAATGTTAAATTAAAAAATTTATATAATGAAAATAATAATAAAATATTTGTTGATCATTTTCTCAGCCTGTTTATCACTCCACTTAAATAACCTTAGTCATACATTTTCTTTTTACACAAAATTAAAATTAATAAATACGCTCAATCGATTTAGTAATTTAAAGTAAAATTTGAAATAATAAGGAGGCACTTGACTACTCAAAATCCTCAATTGAACTAACATTATCTCTTTTATTTTTATTTTATATTTTAATTTAATTTTTTTTAATTCAATGATAAATTATTTTTTGTGTGTAGTAAGTGATAGTTAAATTGTAGTGTTAAAACTTATTTTAAGACTACTAATTATAATTAATTATTAGTAGGTTGAGGAAATACTCAAACTGAAAGTCAAAGAGTCTATTGATTTAGTTGCCTATAATTATTTCCTCTTAATATAATATACGCTATAAAAAGAGAGACATGAACTGTTTGCTATAAAGGAGGAGCAAAATGGAGCAAATATTTAGGATCAGTTTGACAATATGATTTCAATTAAAATTTTGGTTATATTGTGCATGTTTGACGGTATTTTGAATTATTATAAATCAGTTTTTTATGTTATTTTTTTGTTTTAGATTTTTTTATGAAAAACATTTGATGAATAATTACTTTATATAGGAAAAAATAGATTGAAATTTAGCTTTATCTAGTATAGAGTTAGTTTACGATTCAAATTTTAAAAAATCAATGGTAACTTCCCATTCAAATTCAAAATTCAAAAAAATAATTATATTTAGTAAAATTTATCTTTATCAGTAAGCTAATTTTAATAAACTTCATGTTTCAATTTTTTTTAATATATTTTTATATTTAGAGAATAAAATTAAAATATTTGATGGAAGGAAAAAATAAATTGAAATTTGACTTTATCTAGTATAGAGTTAGTTTTCGATTCAAATTTTAAAAAGTCAATGGTAACTTCCCATTCAAATTCAAAATTAAAAAAATTAATTATATATAATAAAATTTATCTTTATCTGTAAACTAATTTTAAAATACTTTATCTTTCAATTTTTTTTTTTATATTTTTATATGTAGAGAATAAAATAAAAATTTTGATGGAAAATTAGTTTATATAGGAAAATATAGATTAAAATTTGGCTTTATCTAGTATAGAGTTAGTTTTCGATTCAAATTTTAAAAGATCAATGGTAACTTCCCGTTCAAATTCAAAATTTTAAAAACTAATTATATTTAGTAAAATTTATATTTATTTGTACACTAATTTTAATAAACTTTATCTTTCATTCTTTTTTTATATTTTTATAGTTGCAATATAAAACTATACCAAAAAATAAGTATAGAAATTGGTTGACGTCCAAATTTGAATTTTTATCTTTGAATTTAAATAAATACTATATAAAGAACATAAAATTTGCCAAAAAATAATAATAATAATTTTTGGGAAGTTTTCACATTTTTATTAACAAATAATAATAATAATTTTATTTATTACTGAAAATAATAAATAAATTCTTATTAATTATTAATATAACTATGAAAACTTCCCCCCCAAAAAAAGAAATAACACACACCTCTCCTATTATACATATAAATATATATATATATATATTATAAAATATTATTATTATTATTATTATTATTTAACAATTTATAAAGAATGATAATTAGTTGTGAAAAGTTAGTTTAAATATTTTATATAAAAAATGATAATTACCCACAAAATAGAGTCCGTACGTATGTAAAATGTATATAACTTAAATATCTAATTGAGGAAATCTGCAAGATGGACAAATAAAAATTAACACCTTTATAATAAAATCTCGTTGCACAACCCACATATCTTAAATTTCATTTGAAATCAATAAAAACAATTATTAATATTGATTGTTTATAAATAAAAAATTGTGAATATTAAATTATAACTAATTATTAATTAATCTAATTATGTATTACTATTTGGATGAACGGCAAATGTTTCCATTATTTACAGTTTTCCGTTCTTTCCCTTTTAATGATTAATAATTAATAATATTATGCTTTTCCTTTTTACTTTTTACTGTAAAAAATAAAAGTATACTTATTATAATAACTAATTAAGATTTTAAAATAATAACTTTTACGCATTATTAAAAATATTTGTATGAAAATGAAACAGTATTATTTTTTTATTATATATAGAAGAGTGAGAAACAAAGAAAATGAGTACCTATACATTTACAAAATTTGAATTTTTTTTTCTATATTAATAAAATATTATAAATCTGTTAAGAAAATGAGTACCTTTACACATACGGAAGTATATTCAAATGTCTGACTTTCATCTTAACTTCGCCAAAAGTATATAAAATTTGGCCTCTCCAACCTCAAATTTTCTTCCTCAATAATTTTCTTCTTTATAGTAATTTGAATATGATTGATATTTCTTTATTCTAAGAAGTCCAACTATATGTTATTAGATTTTATTGCAACTCATCAATTATAAACAATATCAAAGATTCAAAACAACACATAAATTAGAATCAAACTCTCTAAATTTAAACAAAGTACAATTCAAGTTATGAAATATGAATCAGTTTGTTATTCTTCCTTACTTATGAATTTGTTATCTGCATTTATTTTCTCTTTTTTTTTTTTTTTTTTTTTTTTCTGTTTATCTTCTTTTCTTTCCTTTCTTTAATTCTCTTTTATTTGTTTGTTAAATTGAAAAGAACAATTTTTTTTAACAAATGTTAGTAAGGATTTATATAAATAAATTGCATGACGATGTAGATCAACTTTCAATTTATAATTCAAACTTTCAATTCATATTAAAAATAAAATGAATAAAATTAGAATGAAGAAAATGAATTCAAGTTTGGAGACAATAAGAAAAAAATATTAATCTGTAATACGATCATCAATCATCTGCATATAAATTTCTCCTTCTTCAACTACATATATTCAACACCAAAATTGCTTGATCCCATCTTCATTAAATGATCCTCTTTCTTTGATTTATTTTTTTTAAAAAATCAACTGATCATCTTTAAGATCTAGAGCTTTCCAAATAAAGTGCAGTTATTGTTAATGTAGCAACATAAAACAAAAGAAAAATAGAGGAACTATGCAAACAGTTACCCTTCCATGAATGAATGATAAGGATTATCATTTCTTTGACTCTCCTTTATTGAGATACATTTTTTTTTTTCACCAGAAAAACTAAAGAAAATACTGACTGAATTATATTGTTAAGTTTACTGAATGATACGGTTGATTTTTTTGGGAATAGGAAGTTAAGCAAGTGGGTGAGGAATTTTAGGGACAGTTATTTGTAGTTAAAATTTTATTTTTTATTTTTAAAATATTTTTAAAAAAAAACGAATAGATAATTAGATAGATTTAGAGCTTGTATAGAAGTGGGAGTGTGTATTGAACAGTTTTTTAACGGCAAATTTAAATTTAATTATTAATTAGTAATTTTATAAGAAAATACATCAAAATTTCTAATTGGTTACTTAGGTTTTTTATATGTTGAATTTTTTTTAAAGAGTACATGTTTATATAATAAAAATTAATTAAAGTTTTAAACTATTCAAGGAATGAAATGGTAACATAAAAATTCTTATAATTTTATGTTTGTACAATAATATATTTATTTACAATTTTGTACATTGCATAAATATTGCTTTTAAAGTTAAGAAACGGTAACTTTAAACTATTTTATATAACTGCTTTTTTTTATAAACAAAAACTGTTTTATATTTTTGTTTTCTTTTTTAAAATTTGAATATATTATTTAAATTAACAAAAGATAATTAAGCTATTTAAATTGAATTTATTATTTAAATTAACTAAAGATAATAAAATTCAAGAAAAAATGTAGTGCTGACACGTGTCGTTTTTTCTTCTACTATTATATATAGATAGATATGGTAGTAAATGTTCATGTTAACTCTAAAATGAATACATTACTATTAATAAAGCTTGAAGTTTAAAGAAAAATCCTTAAATGACCAAAATAACCCTTAAACTCAATTTTAATCACAAAAAAGCATACATGTCCACGGTGTGGTGGCTGATTCATCAACTAATTTTTTGTATGTTTTTTCAAAAATATTTTAGTTGCTAATTTGTTATAATTTATAAAAATCATTAACGTCATTTTCGAATAACTTATAGTATTGTTAACTTTCAATAATATATATTGTTCCATCTATTCAAATTCATGTGTCACCGATAGAATTTCAAGAGTCAACAAAAAATTTTCTAAAAAAAATATATTTTAATTATGATTTATAGTACTTTTAAATATAACGTATAGTGTGTTTGTAGGCTCTTATTAGATTGAAAAAATATTTTAAATTAGTAATTATTGTAATTAATAGTGTATATTACGTAATTTTCAAATTTGTAATAAATTTTTTAAAATATTAAGTCTAATAATTTATAGTATCTTAAATGTAATCTTTGAATACACATAAATTAAAAAAAGAAATAAGACAAATAAATTATAAATTGAATAATTGACATTTTCAAATATTAATTTACCACAAAATGAAAGTGGAGGAAGAAGTTGTGAGGCAAAAATAAAGAGAAGGGAATGGAATTAGTGAGGTGGGGTCCATATCCATTAAAATAAATGCATGACAAATTGGAAAGGTGTCAAATAGACAGGAAAACGGGCCCACATGCATTGAATAGTTGGCAGCCATTGAGTGGGTCACTAATACACGTGGCAGCGCTTGCATTTCACGCTTTTGGCTCCAAAAATCGTGTGTTTATTTATTTAAAGGTAGGATAGTTAAAGTGCCTATTTGTGCATTATGAAAGTTGGAGGTCAAAGTTAAAATTTGAAGCCAAGTTTAGGGGCCAATATATGTATTATGCCATAATTAAACAAGTAAAAACTCCATTGAGGATCATTCTCTTAGAACCTGCACTCTCACCCCTTTAAACTAATCACTTCACATTACTTGTTTCATCACACATTTTCATTTTATCAATTAAATGTTTGTGACAGATTCAAATGTCTGTCACAAATTGTGAAGGTTGGCTATGTCACAAACTTTATTTTTTAGAATCAAACATCATAAAATTTAGTATGAACTTGATATTTTATTCAGAACAACACGAATTACGTACACAATATGTGATGTCAAGCAACAATTACATCTATTTCTGCAGAATCAGAACAACTCTCAAGCAACTTCACAGACTCTATTGAGCTTATTGAAGAACTAATTAGATTGAATTCCAACGAACATGGTTCCCGCGATTCAGAGGGCCTGGGAGGCATTTGCAGTGCTTGTAATTCGCCTTCAAGCATTTCCACTACTTTAGTCATTGAGGGACGATCGAGTGGATTCATTTGTATGCACCACAAAGCAACTAAAGTCAGCTTCTTTACGTCTTCATGTGTCTCGTCTAGTACTTCAATCTCCTTTCCCTTGTCGAGTTGATCATAAATCCAATATGGGAAATACTGGCTTGATATGTCCTCTTTGGCTGCCGAGTTTGTTTTCAAGCCTACGATATCAATGAGTAACATTCCAAAGCTATAGACATATGCCTTATAATATATTGGACCAATGCTTCTGTTAATCAGCTCTGGAGCTGCATAACCAATTGTTCCCCTGGCTGGTGTTAGAGTAACAATACTCTTATCAGCCGGGTATGATTTTGCAAGACCAAAATAAGATAGTTTTGGAATGAAATTCTCATCCAAAAGTATGTTGTGTGGCTTGATGTCAAAATGTAGAATCTGAAAGTCACAACCTCGATGCAAGTATTCAATACCTCGAGCAACTCCAAGAGCAATTTCAAACTTTCTGTCCCAACTTAACAGTTGATCAGCTCCTCCATCTTGAGGTGTGATGTACTTTTCAAGTGATCCGTTAGGCATGAAGTCATACACGAGAGCACGCTTACATCTCTCAGCACAATAGCCAATAAGTTGTACTATGTTAACATGATGAATCCTCCCGATTGTGGCAACCTCGTTGATGAAGTCTTGTCCATCAGCTTTGGGCTTGCTCAATATCTTCACTGCTACATTAGGTCCACTTTGAAGCTTACCTTTATATATTGAACCATAACCTCCTTGGCCTAGTTTCTCTTTGAAGTTCCTAGTCATCTTTCTTATGTTGGAGTTGGAATATCTAATGGGCGCGAAATTGTTCTCACCGTGCAGGAAATTTTCAATTGCATCATAAATCGACAAATGCCTTCTTTGTAACTCAATCATTAGAAATACAACTATGCATGGAAATAGAATGACTCTTGTCACAATGCTAAACCCTGTGTACAACCATCACAAATAAACAAGAAAAGTTTGTGAACGGTTAATTTAAAAATTCAACCACCAATGTCTGCTTCATTTCGACAAGTCTCTATAGAATGAATGATCTTACAATTTTTGTGCAGAAAGTATCAGATACAATTCATAGATTTCAAAGATTATACATACCTGAATTGGCACCACCAGTGTGTAGCCTAATCGATCATTTTCTTTTGAACGACCATCTGTTCTGACGTCTGATTCTTGAAGGAGTCAACTGTGAACCTTCATTCCATATGAGGCTAACAGCTTGTTAGATAACAGAGGATATTTGTTTCTTTTCGGTGTTTATGCTCAAATTCACTTCCACTTTTCAGTTCCACTCAATAAGACACATCCCAAAGGCATATCTATCAACCAGATAGGCATAATTGTTCTTTAGGTGTCTCAAAAGCATCGCAGTGGCTCAAAGAAAAGCTTTATAAACTGGGGCTACCAGATGTAGAAATATTAAAGTTGCACTTAGAATCACTCAAGTAACAATACTTCTTCAAGAAGGATATGCCTGGATCAAACTGGAATTCGAGGTATATGAACAACATTCGAGCTAACTTTGCCTTCAGATACTGGAATCCAAGAGGGAATAGGAAAGAATGA
This sequence comes from Solanum verrucosum, assembly GCF_900185275.1. Classification (NCBI taxonomy): domain Eukaryota; kingdom Viridiplantae; phylum Streptophyta; class Magnoliopsida; order Solanales; family Solanaceae; genus Solanum; species Solanum verrucosum. The sequence goes on from NW_026020714.1 coordinate 1,560,983, forward strand.
CGTCATGTATCCCGTGAAGGTGCATCATGTGTGTTGGTGTAAAAAATTGAAATGTTGTATATTTTGGAAATGCAACCCGACAGCTTCGTTCTCCAGGCCAATCAATATACACCATTGTTCTTACTGTTGCAGCTCTATCCCTTAAACTAGAAGAGTCATTGGTGTTTGATAATATGATATTTAGTCTGATCACCTCCACTCTTGATGCCCCTAATTTAGCTTTATCAACTATCTTCGAGTAATCTGTAATCATGTAGCTTTGTCATCTTCAATCTACTACAGAAGTTAAGAGCACCAGAATACATTGCAACAACGATGATAAAATCAAATGACCAAGGCTGGCATAGTTCGCAAACATGTAGTTCTTCCTAGGGAACCTTTGCTCTAGCAGTTTACAAGTTTCTAGTCATCAACTGACCAATTGCGTACAGACAAATCAATTGTGCCTATCCTTTTAGAGTCATTGCAAAATTGAGCCCCAAAGTAACATTTTGGACGATGTTGTTACGTGTAAGAAGAGGCCTCCTATACCACTGTAAACATGGCTATATGTTGGAAAGGTAGCAACTGAACAAATAGATTATATATGCACAACAGGGGAACATTAATGCATAAACCACTGCCTCCATTGATCTATGCAAACAAAACATGCTAGTCATATCCATCAAAATTTCTCGAAAATTATTCGTATGATCAGCTAACTTCAGGTTCTTCAAACTTATCCCATATGGAAACAACCCATCCATTTCCAACTTGCTCGTAACTACAAATACATGTACTACTTGGACATGATTTCTTTCGGACATTTTATCAAACAAGTAGGAAACAACTCTAGTTGTTTTAATTTCCATATATTCAAGCAATGTATTAAAGCATACATTGTACAAATCAAACTCTCGACTACGCTTGAGGATAAGAAAATGTAGTTCTACCTATGGATTGTCAAGTACTTGAAAGTCGGGAGTTTGATTTATCTCACAATTCATACAGTATCAGGTAACTCTATCCATCAAGACTAAAAGTTTAGAACAGATGGAAATAAATCGCATAATGTTTTATCTTGTTTTTGTCAAAAGACCTCTATTGGTCCTACCTAATGCAACACTGACATAGTAGGTCCAATTGATTCGCGGTGTAAAAAAAACATTTCCTTCTAGTAAGGTGAACTCACATGTAGAAATTGATAAACTTTAAATTCTAGAGTACACATACTATATATGAGTGAACTCATATTTATTAATTTGGTTTTAAGTTTTAACATAAAGCATGAATAAAAAAGAATTCCGCGAGACTCGAGAGAGATCACACCATTCTTTCTAAATACAATTCAACATTCAAATAAATGATTAAAAAACAGTCTTGGCGATTGAAGAATTAAGTTGTATCATTCTTTTCTCCCTTGCAGTTCTAATTTTCTTTGTGTTTTCTCTTACCACCGGAATACTTTTTGTTACTTGAGTCTTCTTTTTTCATACTGGAATCTTCCCATGAATGGTATCCCCTCCGTGGATTCCAATTATATTCATTTTCACCTGTGACTTTGTTGAGCTCAGTCTCCCCTGAAAAATCATGCATAACTAATGAGAGGGTATGATACACTGGAAAAAAAATATAAGCTCAAAAAAATAGATTTGAGTTGGAATCTAATTCCTATCATATATCATTTAAGTGCGAAGTTTCTATCCTTAAAAAAGTTCTGTTTTTATGGATCAGATGGGATAATGAAAACGATACTTGTATCCACTAATTTAAAATTTAGAATCTGCCTCTAGTTTCCCATTGAAAAATAAATAAATAACATAAGTATCAATTAAAATTCCTTAAGTACCAGTAATGTTATGTTGTTGCTCTGATAGTTTCTCTTGGATAGAGTCTTCTTGGTCCTTAATTGTTTTACTTCCATCACGTTCTTCAGTTATCCCGATTTGTATTGCCACCTATAAATTCACTTTGTTTTTAAAAAAATGATTGAAAAAGAAATATTTATCGTAGAATACAATGAGAAAATTCAATAGAAAATTCACGCCAGCAAAAAGAAAATCTTTCCCTCAAAACAAATAGTCCAAAGTTCAAAACAAATTAAAACATTCCCCAAATTAAGTAAATAAACACAAGTCATGATTAATTAATTACCTCGCATAGGTCAAAAAGGGATTCAGACTTCACACTCTCTGGTATTATTCCCTTATTTAAATTATCAATGCTTTCCTCCATTAAGGTATAATTGGACTCACCTGAAAAATCACATATAACTAGATGAAAATAAAATATTTAATAGTATTTAAGTCAATTTAAGAAGTTTAAATAAATTAATATCATGAATAATTACTTTCGTACCATGAATAAAATTAATTAAAAATTTTCAGATCTATCTCCATTTCCCACTTTAGAATAATTTGAAAGAGTAACATAAGCCAATTGTGAAATGTTAATTTCTTAAATACCGTTTTGCTGATGTTTTTCAAGTGCTTCGTCCTCAAAAGATCCTTGTTGCTCCTTTTCCTTTTGGCTTTGACTACAGTCTTTAGATCTCTTGTTCTGTAACGTCTTCTTACAACTTTCCTCTATAATTTTTTTGAGTGACTGAAAGCAGAAAATTTATTATGTAATAGAAAGACCATGATCAATGAATTATCTAAATTGGACAGCAAAAAAAATTATCCTAGACGGGGACATAATTGGATAAACAGAAGACATGAAAATTACCATAGCAATGAAGTCAATAAGATAGGAACTATTCGCTATACTATTTGGTACTCCTTGTTGTGCATGGTCCTCTGCATCTACTCCTTCTTTGATCGAAAGTTTTGAATTACGCCCTTTGTTTTTTTTTTTTCGTCCAGATTGCATTTTGCACTTCCCTTAAAAAATAGTTTAGCATTTATTTAACCAAATTAATTTTATTAATGATATTTTGAAAGCTTAAATTCGACCACTAGTAATTGAATTAATCAAAATAACTAATTACTTAATAAGAGTAAAGTTAAAAGAATAATTGATACAAAATAATGATAAGGTGTAGAATAAATTTATTATGTACCCTCTTTTTTTGATAAAATTACAATATGATAACACTATGGAATAAAAAGGGAATTGTTTTTTTTCAATTTTCGTTATGCTTTACTTAACTTAAGCTTAACTAGATTGATATTAGGGGTGGCAAAACTAAACCCAACCTGCTTAAACCATCCAATCCGTTTAAATCGCTTATTTATTAGCTTAATCCATTTCAACCCATTACAAATTGATTGAATATGTAACCGAATATTGACTCATGAGAAATATTGTCAAATCATTTATAAAAAAACTAAATTTTAATTTGATATGTTATGTATAACCATAATAATAATAAAATATTAGGTACTAAAATATTTTATAAGAACAAATTAAAAAAATTAAAACTTAGTAAAAATTGGGTTGACTCTTGACCCGTTTTGTAATCAATTACCTGATTCATTTTGACTCAACTCGTTTTAACCTAAGCAAAATTTAGATTGATTTGGATCTTGACCTGTTTGTTGTCTAGATTCATTATACCCCCCACCCCCCCCCACCCCCACCCCACCCAAAAAAAATCCACTCAACCCGCCCAATTGTCACCTACAATTGAGATATACTCATACAAGTTGTGGAATAAATTGAACAACTCCATAAGACATAAAACAATCAAATTTTAGATCAAACATAGAAAAAATATAACTTTACCATAAAATTAAAGGAAATAAAAAAAGTGAGAACAAACATTGGTTTACTTAATACTTAATGAGTTATTCAATTAATACTTGAATCGAATGAAAAGAAAAATCTTGTTTTCCTTACTGGTTCAAATGTCTCGTCTCGGGCGCCGTGATGTTCTCCTGAAAATTTATGTTGAAATGATGAGGCGAATGAGGATATCTCGCGTTTTATAGTCTACTTTTGAACACTGAGTTGTTCCCTTGAAACCCTCAAGTATTCAATTTTGACACTTTAATTTGCTACTTATCAATAAAGACGAAAAGGACTTTTTAAATTTCAATGATATGCACAAACAGGGTTTTAAATCAATTATTGTCAAAATTTTATTTTTATATGTCATGATAGTAGTGATATTTAACACTAATTGAGAAAGTTAATCAAACTTTGTCTTTTATTTTTTATTTTTTATTTTACGATGTTTCAACTTCATGTGAGTAAAATATGCGATAATTCTATTTTTGTGATTTTTTAAAAATATAGGATGTATTTAGGCATCCATATATTGTATTTTATTCATAATTTATTTAAGTTCTGAGTATAAATTCCACGTAAATTAAATTCATATTTTTAGGTATAATTATTGTGATGAGCTCATATATATATGATAGATAATATTAGGCTTAAAAATAGCATGATTTGAGCCGAAAGGTGAACTGGAACACAGGGGTCGTTTGGTACAAAGATGCATAATGCAGGGATTACTAACGCATGGTTAGTAATGCATGGTTAGTTTTTATCAAGTGTTTCATTCATTGTTTCCCACCTAATCTTATGGTTGGTTTAAAACTATAGAAAAAATATCTTTCCTATTATACCCTTGAGCTATTATGAGATTTTATATTTCATTTAACTAGTCAAGTTAAATACTAAAATAAAAACAAATTATTATTATTTTTGAGGTGTGATTTGCCACTATAGACATCATTGATAGCACAGTATATTTCTAATTTTTTGTTGGTCAAATATACCTTAAACTTAACATAGATTTAAGGCTACTTAAATTGTTCAAATACACGAAGGTTATTTTTTGAAAAAAAATAATAAATAGTTCAAGTGGTCAATCGACGAACTACATTTAAAAAAACGAAAAAAATCAACCTAATATAACAAATCAAACATGGAGAAAAAATATTAGTTTGTAAAATCATCAAATTACATGGAACAAATTTGGATAATTTAAAAGAATATCTATAAATATTCTCATATAAATGAAAAAAAGAACATTAAATTACAAAAACAATAAATAGAAAAAATATTTGAGGATAGTTTAGTCATTTAGGGGTCTTATTGTAACACCCCGTATCCGAAAATAGAGATTTCAGATTTCTGGTGTTACATGTGGCACTCACGGACACCATCCATGGACCGTAGATGGACTCACGGTCCGTCCTACAGATCTGTGGTTCGTGACAGAAAACTTCTCCAGAACTTAGTCAGAAAATTTGGCTAAGTCCCGACTCACGGACAGACTCACGGTCCGTAGATCAGACCACGGTCCGTGGTCTGTGTCCGTGGATCGAGACTTCCCTTACCAGCCTCTAACACAAACTATGGTCGACCAGCACGGACCGTCATTCGATCCACGGTCCGTAGGTTGACCGTAGATGAGGTTAGCAGCTAGTTAGATGAAAAATATTGATGGGTCAACTTCAGATGGTCATAACTTTTAGCACAAAATGAATTATGTGTCCCATACCTATGGTTAGATAGATAATTGAATTATCTTTCCAACGCCACCAGTTTGCTAAATTCGACCTCCGAGTAAAAAGTTATGATTGTTTTAGTGAAGCCCTGTCGGGCAGACTCGACCTACGGACCCAATCGACGGACCGTCGATTGATTGACGGACCGTCAGTCCATCCGTCAGTCACTCCGACAGCAGTTAATTCAGGGGTCTTTTGGTCTTTTCCTATTTCGTTTAACCCCTAAGATACGTCGTTTAGACCCTAAATCATGAGGTTTTAATCAGTTTAAGCCTAGAAACATAACTAGAACTTACCTAAGTCAAATCATTAATCAAACTTAGAAAATTAGAAGAATCAAGAGAGGAGAAAAAGGTCAAGAACCCTAGTTCAAGAACGCAGCAAGGTTCCATCAGTTCCAGCCCCGAAATCGAAATTTCTCCGTGGAATTCGTCACCAGGTATGTGGGATTTCACTAGTGGGTTCCTTTCGCCCATTAGGTCCCTAGAATTCAGTCAGATTCTTGATTCCATGATTATGAACAGACCTAGGGTTTCTAGAATTTCAACAGATCATCATGAATTAGTTATTTAAATGTTCCAAATCAGATTATCATGTTATTGCTCAGTTTCTTACATAAATTTCAGAACCCTAGCTATGTATTTCATTAGTTCTTGAATTACACATGCTAGGTCAGATATTTCAGTTATTCAGATATACATGCTCCAGTTTTATGCCACATTATCAGTATATTTCAGCATAAACCCTATTTTGAGTTATAAATGAGAAGCTTTTCTTTAAGACAACACTTGAGTTTTAAACTGAGTTTTTGAGAAAGTTAAGATGAGTTTTGAGAAAGAGCTTCTAAAACATGATTAGTATGACAATTGAGTAGGTCATCAATGTATGAATAGTATGGTATCTAGATATACCATCAATGTTTATGCAGTATGACTTCCCAAGTCATCAATGATCAGAGTATTGTTTTCTAAAAAGGAGTTTTCAAGTATGAGTATCTACATGTCAGTATTTTAAGCTATTCAGTATTTCAGTCATAATATATTCAGTTATACATGCCTCAGTTTATGAATGCATCATTATCAGATTAATTGTTGCATTCTCAGTTTGCATGTTCAGTTTCGAGCTATCCAGTATTTACAGAAATTCAGTCATAACCAGTTAACCACTTAATTCATTGGGAGTAGCATAATACCGAGTTGGACTAGGGTTTCAGCGTACCCATATAGTCCCAGAACTACGAGCCACGTAGGTGTAAGTCCCCTCTGTGGGCAACATCAGTTTAGTGATCACGCCAGCATGCCTCTATACCTCTGGCAGGGTATATTGGGTCCTCTCGATGGGGCGTATACATCGGACTCCACATTTAGCTCATGTGGTTTTATGTCGGTTATTAGTAGCTCCCACAGTTCAGTCAGACTCTATTGCATTGACCATATTTCAGTACAGTCAGTATTCAGTCAGCATGTTATAAATTTGGTCATTGCATCAGTTAGCTCAGTATTCAGTATCTATATCATGTTCAGATTATTTCATTGCTTTATTGCTTTGTTCAGTTATATGTTATTTCAGCTTTACTCTATCCTGCATGCTCAGTACCTTTCAAGTACTGACGCATACGTGCGCTACATCTTCTCGTGATGTAGGTTCAGGTTCTCAGCATCCAGATCACGCTTAGATCGGTTCCCGATCTCAGTTCAGCAGCATCAGTGGTGAGTCCTCATTCTTCGAGGACTAGTGACATGTTTATCTTTATCGCTTTTAGTCTTTAGTTTCAGTTTTGCTAGATCTAGTTGGGGCATGTCCCAACATTTCTAGTCAGTTTAGAGGCTTATTTCAGACATAGTTAGATTCAGCTTAGTATTTGAGTTTGATATTTCTTTTGTATTAAACTCTCAGATTTGATATATTCAGTTATAGTATATGGGTATTCCCCATCTTTTCAGATTTATTTATGATTTAGCTTCCGCATCAGTTTATTTTCTTTAGTATGCTCATGATCATGCCAGCAGGGTTAGCTTGGGATCACTTGTGGTCCTAGGTCCCGTGTCCGCGTCTCGGGGGTAGTCTCGGGTCGTGACACTTATCCAAGGATTGTTAAACCTTGGATTAGTTATCCCTCCCTTTTCTAGGGATAAAATAAGATCTTGTATGAGGTATAACTAATCCATGGATTAGGTTAAATAAAGTAACCAAACAGTGTTTTTGTTGGACTAAATTTTAATCCATGGACTATTATGATTAATACCCTCTACCAAACGGGTCCTAGACTGAAATTTAGTCAAGACATGTTGAAGATTTATTGGTGACCCACCCTTGGTCAAGGGGTTTCAAGCGACACCCCTTCGCTAGAAAATTACATTGTATATAGAAGTCAAATTTTAGTTTAATAAATATATATACAAGTATTGACACCTCTTGAAACAAGTTGAAAGTTTAGTTTACTGGTTAAGGGGTTGCAAAAATCTCATGTGGTTGTGCGTTCAAGCCCTACTAGTCTTGTTATAATATTTTTACTACAATCATTGACACTGCCACCCCTAAAGAAGGGGGTACATGGGTGAGACACGCACCTCGCGTTGGCTCCCACACTGCACTGTCTTTGAACCAAATTATGCGAAGAAAATTTTATAAATAAATTTTAGGGTTATGAGCTGCAATTAGAAAATAGTTTTCATTATTCTTGCTACAAACTACTTCATAATTGTTCTTAGTAGTAGTTTACTACTTTCATAGAAGACTACTATAGTATGAGCAAGATATTCTTGCAGGAGTTGCATTAATCAAGTATTTAGTTGTTTTTTTCATCTTAATGTTCTTTAGTTATTTCAATGACTTTTTTTTATTATTCGTAACTAGTTATGAGTAGATAGATCTCATAATTGGGGTTATGAAAATTAGAGTAGGGATAATAATGGATGATGAATTCTTCATATTAACATCTTTGCATGACAGTGTGATTGTTGTGTATTAAGATTCTTTCATAAACAATGATTTTTAATAGTTGCAAACTGTCACGATCCGAAAATAGACGTGATGACACTCGTCTTATCCCACTGAGACAAGTCAGCCTAACACCTAAAAATACGATTGAAAATGCGGAAGGTCAACTATCAATAGCATAAGTGCGAAAAACTTAGCCAAAAATACATAAGGACCCCCCAAAACTAGTTGTCACATGTACAAGTTACTAATGCATAAAAATAGAATTGAAATGTAAATACAAATCTCAATGTCTTTATTTCTCGAATAGAACAAAGCATAAATAAGGAAAAAAAGGCCTGATGGAATGACAAGTAAATACCTCTCAATGTATCCTAAAAAAGTCTTAGAGATAGACGAAGAAGAAAAGCCACATGTGTCCGGGCTCGGAACCTACACAAGTATAGAAGCAAAGAATGAGTACCAACCAACACGGTACTCAACAAGCAACTCAATAAACATAAGGTAAAACTAGCCTAGAATACAAGTACTCATTTAATCCCAATCGAACCTTCACAACTACAACCTGCACAGAAATCAACCCAACCTAGCCGTTTTCAATATAACCCACAGGCTCAACAACTACAGTCTAACAATTATAGTTCAACAATCACAAGTATCATATTAATCTGTCACAAGTATCATATTAAATTGTCACAAGTATCAAGTTCATCAATCATAAGTATCAAGTTCATCAATCACAAATATTAGGATACATGGGGAATACCCATAGTCCATGCACTCACCGGTAATGACCTCGACATTAATAGAATTCATCGGCAATGACCTGGGCATCAATAACACTCGTCAGAAATGACCTGAGCCTAATCACTTCGCATCTCATCACAGTGCAGAATCAATGCAAATAATCATATTAACACAATATTGAAAAGATGATAAACTCAAGCAATTCAATTTCACAATAATACTATCAAAGTATTTCATCATCACCTATTCAATGTTCACATGCAATTCACAATATGCAATACATCATTAACAACACATTGTCTTTTTCATTAAACCCCATATTTCTATATATAAAGCTAATCAAATGAGCAATTTAACCCATCACCTCATTCTCATTACTCCCCATCACACACAATGAATGGAAGTACAAGTTTCTACAAATTTTAACAAGGTTTAGAGGTTCACTTTCCTTAATCAATACACTAACTCTGAAACTTGAGCTTTTCCCTTATGAATAATATCCAAAGTCATACAATCTAATCAAATAAGTAATCACAATGAGATTTCATGTCACGACCTGAGCCTATACCTTGAACGTGGATGACACTTTAGAACCATTAATGGTCCCCAAGTGAACCTTGGCCTAGCTGACTCCTTAGCGGAAGACTTATTCAAGCAATATGCGGCTTAACACAAAACTTGATCATTAAGCTCTAAGTCAATACTCAACTGGAACGTCTGAAAATACTCAATGTAATAAACATTATAGTTGTAAAGCAGTTTAACAAGAACTCTAAGGACACCTCAAAACTAACTATCTATGAAGCCTCTAATAGTAAGATAGGAACCGGGACAAAACCCATAACATCTCAAAGCTACTAAATTAAAAGTAAATGTGAAGTCCTCTAGAATGCAAGAAGGCTCACCAAAAGCTATATGAAGTGCAAAGTGATCTCAATGAAACACCTATTGATGATCATGAACACATGTATCTATATCATAAAAAGATGTAGGTCGAATGCCATTAGTACATTGAATGTAATATAGCCGAAGCAAAACAACTGAAAGAAAGGACTATAATAGATAAAGATATACTCAAGCTAAATGTAAAAAATAAAAATTATTTAAAACCTTACAAGTACTTACTCATTCTCTGAAACTCAACATAATAAGTGATATAGTAAGAATACACTTTAACTATATTTGGAAAATTCTCTAACCAACAACCATCACTATGAGCTATTGATGATACAATGTCTCACCCACGCTGCCAGAACTATCTTATATTGTGTCGAGGTATAGAACTTGTCAACTAAGTGGATCCACTAAGCAATAAGGATTCATTTAAAAATTATGATACTTTACCCATGTTAGAAGACATGGTTTATGAGGATTTTGAGTTGTATGAACTCATCCTCATATCAGTGCTCAATACTACTCCCAATAATATACTCATGCTCAAATGTATAAAACTACTCTTTCTCTGTTTTGAGGTAATTACTCAAAATAACCTCTTAAAAGAGGTAACAATTCTGAAATATCTCTGAACTCATAAGCTTTTTTTAGAAATCAAAGTTTCTCTTTTATCAATGTAAAAATGATATGTTTGGGAATACTTAGTTCCCTTATACTTTTTCTCAATCATGTCATACCCGAGCTACCCCCGAGACGCGGGCACGGGACCTAGGACCCAAGTGATCCAAGCTAACCCTGCTGGCATGATCATAAGCATACTAA